>NW_025534506.1:0-120000 GCF_020615455.1 Coregonus clupeaformis | reverse complement strand
CGGTTTGACCATATACTGATAAACGTATATCACTACATATCTAAGATTATTGGGAACATCTTGCAATGCTGCTATCAAGATTTCATGCTGAATTGTTGAAGCGATTGTAGATTTACTGCGAGTAGGAGGCTAACAAGTTGTTTAGCTAGCTAGCCACCGTTAGCTAACTGAGGGAGAGAATGGGGCTATGGTGGAGAATGTTCTCTCACACTGCGCTCTCTGTCACCCGGTCTCACTCTATCGATTTGGTAAAACTAAAATAAACTTTAATAGCTAAGTTTAAACCTCAGGTTCTTAGGAACAATTTGATATGCAGCAATTGAGACTTCATTTAGAATTGCGGATACTACCGGAGATTAACCATGGAGGTGACAAGCTGTTTTTAGCAAATCTGCTAGCTAGCTAGGTAACGTTAGCTAGTTGAAGGGAGAGGGAAATGTTACTTGCCGCCGGTCTCTCTCTCACACACACACACACAGGAGAGAGTGAAAGGAAGGAAAGAGGGAGAGTAGTGGGAGGGAGGGATGAGGAAAGATAGAAAGATGGGGGAGAAGAGATGGAAGGGAAGTTTAAATGCTGACTGATAAATGCCCTCAGCAATCACTACATTTGTGTAAAATTACAGATGCTCATTCTGTTTTTGTTTGTTTGATATTAATAGACCTGTATTCTCCCCATGTTTAACAGATATCTTGCTCTTCTGGACGGCCTATTCTGACCAATTAGTCTTTATAATGTACATTGCCTTCAGAAAGTATTCACCCCCCTTGCCTTTTTCCACATTTTGTTGTGTTACACAGTGAATTTAAAATTGAATAAATGTAGATGTTGTGTCACTGAACTACACACAATACCCCATAATGTCAGTGACATTTTGTTTTTTGATTTTTTTTACAAATAAGTATAGGAGTAAAAATGTGCTTCACAAGTCACATAATAAGTTGCATGGAATCACTCTGTGTGCAATGATGTCACAACTACTTCCGCTCCCCCTCTCCAGCGCTCAACATCGCCTGTCTACTAACCACCGGTCCTGGAAACCATCATTACACACCTGTTCTCTATCATTACACACACCTGGTCCCCATCATTACACACACCTGTTCTCTATCAGTACACACACCTGTTCTCCATCATTACACACACCTGTTCTCCATCATTACACACACCTGGTCCCAATCATTACACACACCTGCTCTCCATCATTACACACACCTGCTCTCCATCATTACACACACCTGGTCCCAATCATTACACACACCTGTTCTCCATCATTACACACACCTGTTCTCCATCATTACACACACCTGCTCTCCATCATTACACACACCTGGTCCCAATCATTACACACACCTGTTCTCTATCATTACACACACCTGTTCTCTATCATTACACACCTGTTCTCTATCATTACACACACCTGTTCTCTATCATTACACACACCTGGTCCCCATCATTACACACACCTGTTCTCCATCATTACACACACCTGGTCTCCATCATTACACACCTGTTCTCCATCATTACACACACCTGGTCTCCATCATTACACACACCTGGTCCCCATCATTACACACACCTGGTCTCCATCATTACACACACCTGGTCCCCATCATTACACACACCTGGTCCCCATCATTACACACACCTGCTCTCCATCATTACACACACCTGGTCCCCATCATTACACACACCTGGTCCCCATCATTACACACACCTGGTCCCCATCATTACACACACCTGGTCTCCATCATTACACACACCTGGTCCCCATCATTACACACACCTGGTCCCCATCATTACACACACCTGGTCCCCATCATTACACACACCTGGTCCCCATCATTACACACACCTGGTCCCCATCATTACACACACCTGGTCCCCATCATTACACACACCTGTTCTCCATCATTACACACACCTGGTCCCCATCATTACACACACCTGTTCTCCATCATTACACACACCTGCTCTCTATCATTACACACACCTGTTCTCCATCATTACACACACCTGCTCTCCATCATTACACACACCTGGTCCCCATCATTACACACACCTGGTCCCCATCATTACACACACCTGGTCCCCATCATTACACACACCTGGTCCCCATCATTACACACACCTGGTCTCCATCATTACACACCTGTTCTCCATCATTACACACACCTGGTCTCCATCATTACACACACCTGGTCTCCATCATTACACACACCTGGTCTCCATCATTACACACACCTGGTCCCCATCATTACACACACCTGTTCTCCATCATTACACACACCTGGTCCCCATCATTACACACACCTGTTCTCCATCATTACACACACCTGCTCTCCATCATTACACACACCTGGTCCCCATCATTACACACACCTGTTCCCCATCATTACACACACCTGGTCTCCATCATTACACACACCTGGTCTACTCCACCAGCACCACTGGGTACGGCCATGGAGGAGGTCCTCCGTGTTCTACACCGCCTCGACACCAGCAGTGAGGCTCTCCATACCCCCATCAGAGGGCCTCCTACCACGGGCCGTCACAGTGAGCCAGTCCCCCAGCCTACCCAGCCATCCGCCCAGGTCAGCGATGCCTGACTGTCCTTTCCGGAGAACTATGAAGGTACTCCATCCAAATGCCATGGCTTCCTACGCCAGGGTTAGGGTTAGGATTAGGGTTAGGGTTAGGGTTAGGGTTAGATTCCTACGCCAGGGCTCCCTTTATTTCGCCCATCAGACTGGAGCCCCCACCACCGAGAGGTCCAAGGTTGCCACGGTCATTTCCCTGCTGACCAGGGGGGCGTTGGAGTGGGCTAAATAGAGGAGAACTGGAGAGGATTTGCAGAGAAGAATGGGAGAAACTCCCCAAATACAGGTGTGCCAAGCTTGTAGCGTCATACCCAATAAGACTCAATGCTGTAATCGCTGCCAAAGGTGCTTCAACAAAGTACTGAGTAAAGGGTCTGAATATTTATGGAAATGTAATATTTAAGTTTTTATTTGTAATAAATTAGCAACATTTTCTAAAAACCTGTTTTTGCTTTGTCATTATGGGGTATTGTGTGTAGATTGATGAGGGGAAAAAACAATTTAATCAATTTTAGAATAAGGCTGTAACCTAACAAAGTGGAAAAGGTCAAGGGGTCTGAATACTTTCCGAAGGCACTGTATGTGGGGTAGGGGTAAAAGGTGCGACAGATGTCAAGGTAATGTGTTAGCCTATGTGTCACGCCCTGACTCAGGGGACTCTGATATGTTGAGTCAGGGTGTGTATATTCCTTGTTATATATATTCTATGTTGTAGTTCTATTATGTATAGATCTATGTTGGCCGGTGTGGTTCCCAATCAGAGGCAGCTGTTGCTCGTTGTCTCTGATTGGGAACCATACTTAGGCAGCCTATTGGCACTAGTGGGTTGTGGGATCTTGTTCCGTGTGAGGTATGTTGTGTTACCTTAGGACTTCACGTGTCGTTAGTTTATTGTTTTGTCGTGTGTTTATTCGTGTTAATAAACATGTTTGCATATCACGCTGCGCCTTGGTCCATCCCGTCCGTCAACGAGCGTGACACTATGATCCTTATGCTCAGAGCTTAAACTCTTAACACAGTCTACATTTGAACTATAAAATGTAATCTTTCTCTTTCTCGCTCTCGCTCTCACTTTATTGGTTGTTGTGACATTAAAAATACTCATGTTTTGTTACATTGTCTCCATGTTAAACTGATATCTTGTTACATTATCTTGTTACATTGTTTCCGTGTTAAACAGATATCTTGTTACATTGTCTCCATGTTAAACAGATATCTTGTTACATTGTCTCTGTGTTTAACAGATATCTTGTTACATTGTCTCCATGTTTAACAGATATCTTGTTACATTGTCTCCGTGTTTAACAGATATCTTGTTACATTGTCTCCATGTTAAACAGATATCTTGTTACATTGTCTCCATGTTAAACAGATATCTTGTTACATTGTCTCCATGTTAAACAGATATCTTGTTACATTGTCTCCATGTTTAACAGATATCTTGTTACATTGTCTCCATGTTAAACAGATATCTTGCTCATCTGGATGGCGTCTTCTGACCAATTAGTCTGTATATGTGACCCGTTCCAGGAATCTAGGCATATGTCACTACTTCACAGGAGAGGCATTTGATCAAAATTCGTTTTTTTGCGGAAATGCTTTCTGGGATATGTGAACTTTCCTGTGCCTTAATAACAAACTTATATGCTATCTGTAAATATGAATAAAATTGTTAAATTATGAGCATAGTTGGCTTAGCCACGGAAAAACACAGGAACCTTCCCGCTAGCCATGATTGGTTGAGATAATGGGTGGGCTGGACATGCCGAGAGATTAGTTCGGATTGGTCTGCCATGTAGCATGCTTCTGTCTATAACATGAGCTGCTCAGTATGTGTATATAATCCTTGCTGCCGCAGATTTTCTGAAAGGTATAACGTTAGCCATGGAGAACTGAAAAAGTGTTGCTACTGCTCTGAACAACATTGCTGCCCTGAATTCATCAAGGACTATCGACAAAGATCAGTGGATAAAAGTTGTAACTACTTTCTGCACATGGTCAGTGTGAACCGGAGTGACTTGACACAACGGGCCATAAAAAGCTGTCGCTAGCTACAAACTAAGTATAGGTATAGCCTAATGTTAGCTAGCTAGCTAACACTGAACCTAGTTCATTAGCTTTAGCTACCTGCAGGGTCATACTACAGCATTTCATGCATGGTGGCTAGCTATGACAATACATTTGTACAGTAGCTATGGGTTGGAATTATGGTTCATTGTTTAGCTAGCTAGCTACATGTCTACACAAAAGACTCCACTTCGCCAGATGATTACATAACCCATCAAGTTAGCCAGGTGGTGTCTGGGGGTGATTACGGCCATCTTTTTTATTTCATGAACATGTGTACATGTCTAAACAATAGTGACCCGTCCACTTAGCCAGATGTGGCTGGGGGGGTGGGGGGGGGTGGGGGGCTGGGGGGGTGGTTATAACATTTCTTTCACATGACCCATCAATTTAGACAAGTGTGTCTGGGTAAGCATCATCTAATAATTATAAAATATTTATAAAATATTTTTATCTGGACACTTTCTTATTTTTGATATTGCTACTATGCAAGTATGCAAGTAAACATTTCACTGTACCGTTTACACCTTCTGTAGCCTGTGCATGTGAGATATAAAACTTTGATTTTATTTGATATAGTGTGTGTTTACCAGAGACGGTAATGTGAAGAACAACATGACCTGCACCAAAGTCAGATTAGGATATTGGCCAAGGACTAGATAAAGTGTATTTTTACCTTTCTCCTTATTGTATTCACCACTCTTAGTCTTGAAATCTTTGATTGTTTACCTTACTACCTTACTCACTCTGTTTAGCACATGGCATCACATGTGAATCCTTAAAGAGATGGGTGGGGCTGGCTTAAGAGGGTGTGAACGATGCTGAATGGGTGTAGACAAAGAAGAGCTCTCCAGTAGGTGTACCAAAACATTCAAGGGCCATTTTTTCAAAGGTGGGGTTACAAGTTAATCAACTTTCAAAGCAGAATTACTTTCCCACTGTTCCTCAACTGTAGTGTATGATATACCATTTTCTAGCTCTGAGTCTCTACTTTTATCCAATATAAAAAACACAGTTTCAAATGTTGTTTCATAAGACCAAATTGAGGCGGTCGGTCACATATAATGTAAGTACACACACACACACACACACACAGTCACACACTTTCTTGGTGTGAGATTTGACGGTACATGGCCACGTCCATCGTTCCTTTGATGAGGTGAAGTTGTCCTGTCCCCTTAGCAGAAAAACACCCCCAAAGCATAATGTTTCCACCTCCATGTTTGACGGTGGGGATGGTGTTCTTGGGGTCATAGGCAGCATTCCTCCTCCTCCAAACACGGCGAGTTGAGTTGATGCCAAAGACCTCGATTTTGGTCTCATCTGACCACAACACTTTCACCCAGTTCTCCCCTGAATCATTCAGATGTTCATTGGCAAACTTCAGACGGCCCTGTATATGTGCTTTCTTGAGCAGGGGGACCTTGCGGGCGCTGCAGGATTTCAGTCCTTTTCAGCGTAGTGTGTTACCAATTGTTTTCTTGGTGACTATGGTCCCAGCTGCATTGAGATCATTGACAAGATCCTCCCGTGTAGTTCTGGGCTGATTCCTCACCGTTCTCATGATCATTGCAACTCCACGAGATGAGATCTTGCATGGATCCCCAGGCCGAGGAAGATTGACAGTTATTTTGTGTTTCTTCCATTTGCGAATAATCGCACCAACTGTTGTCACCTTCTCACCAAGCTGCTTGGCGATGGTCTTGTAGCCCAATCCAGCCTTGTGTAGGTCTACAATCTTGTCCCTGACATCCTTGGAGAGCTCTTTGGTCTTGGTCATTTTGTCTGTCATAGTTGACGTGTACCTATGATGAAAAATACAGGCCTCTCTCATCTTTTTAAGTGGGAGAACTTGCACAATTGGTGGCTGACTAAATACTTTTTTCCCCCACTGTAAGTATTTGATACATCAGAAAAGCAGAACTTAATATTTGATACAGAAACCTTTGTTTGCAATTACAGAGATCATACGTTTCCTGTAGGTCTTGACCAAGTTTGCACACACTGCAGCAGGGATTTTGGCCCACTCCTCCATACAGACCTTCTCCAGATCCTTCAGGTTTGGGGCTGTCGCTGGGCAATACGGACTTTCAGCTCCCTCCAAAGATTTTCTATTGGGTTCAGGTCTGGAGACTTGGCTAGGCCACTCCAGGACCTTGAGATGCTTCTTACGGAGCCACTCCTTAGTTGCCCTGGCTGTGTGTTTGGGTCTTTGTCATGCTGGAAGACCCAGCCACGACTCATCTTCAATGCTCTTACTGAGGGAAGGAGGTTGTTGGCCAAGATCTTGCGATACATGGCCCCATCCATCCTCCCCTCAATACGGTGCAGTCGTCCTGTCCCCTTTGCAGAAAAGCATCCCCAAAGAATGCTGTTTCCACCTCCATGCTTCACGGTTGGGATGGTGTTCTTGGGGTTGTACTCATCCTTCTTCTTCCTCCAAACATGGCGAGTGGAGTTTAGACCAAAAAGCTATATTTTTGTCTCATCAAGACCACATGACCTTCTTCCATTCCTCCTCTGGATCATCCAGATGGTCATTGGCAATCTTCAGACGGGCCTGGACATGCGCTGGCTTGAGCAGGGGGACCTTGCGTGCACTGCAGGATTTTAATCCATGACGGCGTAGTGTGTTACTAATGGTTTTCTTTGAGACTGTGGTCTCAGCTCGCTTCAGGTCATTGACCAGGTCTTGCCGTGTAGTTCTGGGCTGATCCCTCACCTTCTTCATGATCATTGATGCCCCACAAGGTGAGATCTTGCATGGAGCCCCAGACCGAGGGTGATTGACCGTCATCTTGAACTTCTTCCATTTTTTAATAATTGCACCAACAGTTGTTGCCTTCTCACCAAGCTGCTTGCATATTGTCCTGTAGCCCATCCCAGCCTTGTGCAGGTCTAGAATTTAATCCCTGATGTCCTTACACAGCTCTCTGGTCTTGGCCATTGTGGAGCAGTTGGAGACTGTTTGATTGAGTGTGTGGACAGGTGTCTTTTATACAGGTATCAAGTTCAAACAGGTGCAGTTAATACAGGTAATGAATGGAGAACAGGAGGGCTTCTTAAAGAAAAACTAACAGGTCTGTGAGAGCCGGAATTCTTACTGGTTGGTAGGTGATCAAATACTTATGTCATGCAATAAAATGCAAATTAATTACTTAAAAATCATACAATGTGATTTTCTGGATTTTAGATTGTGTCTCTCACAGTTGAAGTGTACCTATGATAAAAATTACAGACCTCTACATGCTTTGTAAGTAGGAAAACCTGCAAAATCGGCAGTGTATCAAATACTTGTTCTCCCCACTGTATGTGTATGTATATATATATATATTTGCGAGAGAAAAAAACATACGCAAAAACAACAACAACAAAAAACATCAGGAGGCTAAATGGTGACATGGACCATTGACAGACAGCAGACACATCCCCACCCCAACCAGTCGACCCGTCCCCTAACAAACCCTAGCAACACCCTATACAGGCCCCCCCCCAGATCAGTCTTATGCCCCTTCTGCCCCCCCCCAGCTACCCACCCCC
Organism: Coregonus clupeaformis; assembly: GCF_020615455.1. Taxonomy (NCBI): domain Eukaryota; kingdom Metazoa; phylum Chordata; class Actinopteri; order Salmoniformes; family Salmonidae; genus Coregonus; species Coregonus clupeaformis. The sequence continues at coordinate 111,793 of NW_025534506.1, read as the reverse complement.
CATGCCCCCCGCCCCCTAAATCCCAAACAGCAATGCATGTCCCAAGTCCAGTCCCATTATGTCAGCCACTTGTCTTTATCCAACATGACATGGATACGTGGCAAAATAACTTTTCACAGAAAATGTCCATACCAAGCTGAGCGCTCTGTATGTTAATCCCCATAAAGTTTACCCTAACCCAGGACTGCTTTACTGACGGCTAAATATGTTAGCCAGCTAACATTTGCAGCCTGAACCAAATAAACATCCAGCCAGCTAACCTAGCCATCTAGCCAGCCAGCCAACTCAGCTAGCGAGCTACGTGCTATACTGTATTACCAGAATACCAACAGCCAAGTTAACAAATTAACCAGGCCCCTCACACCTAATTAACTAAGTTATGTAGCTGAATAACAAATAAACATGGGTAACATTAGCTACTTAGCTTAGGATTAGCTGTGTACTAGTTAAGATGGGTCTTCATGCGATGGGGTATCCAAGGAAGGCGGGGGGGGCATAATTGTCTGTTTCTTATGTGGTTATTGTTGCCACTGTAGATTCAGTGTGCCCATTGAATGTCAATCTTCCGCCTTGTAGCAACAGGATCCATTTTGGTAGATTCTCCTGAAGAAAACCTTTTGGGTCAGAACCCTCTGCGGTTTCTTCCAGGTCCACCAGACGTATGTTCAGTCTCCTCTTTCTGTCTTCAAGCAACGTCAGTTTCTCCCGCAGTTGCTTCGCTGCATCTCGGCAGGTGGCTATGTCATCTGTAGCAGCCCTGGCGCTAACCTGCATCTCATCACAGCGTCGCTCCAGAGACTTGCATGTGACAGATTGAGAGTTTTAAGATAGATGTGTTGGAGGCTTCCACCATATCTTTAAGTGATTTAATTTCTCCCGAAAGCAGTTCCTCCAGGGATTCCTTAACTGCTTGTTTGACCATTGCCCGCATTGAAGTTTGTTGTTGATTCAGAGCCTTCAATATGGCGGAGTTGGATGTATCCTCGCTGGTCTTAGTTGGCTCTGTGTCTTTGTTTGGGAAACTTTTAGGCTGACCTGTGCCTTCGTTGAGTGTCCTCGGTTGTGTATGTCCATGTTATTAAGCATTTTGATGGTTCAGAGGCAAGTTGTCAGGAATTTTGAGACGGTACCAGGACCTACACTTGCATCTCTGCCAAAAGGACACCGCACATTTATGATCACTGGCAATCTCACCTTTACTAGAGAAGCTATCAGGAAGGTTAGTGTCGTGGATAATTAGCACTATACTTGTTAACAATCAAAAGTTATTCCAGAGTTTTTGTTGAATCAAGATAGACTTTTATTACACAAAGCAACGAAAGCCGAGCTGGTCCATGGAGTAGCTGCTTGCCATGACTCTCCTTTTATACAGACACAAATGCATAGTCAAGCTTATACAACACACATAGTTACTCTCCATGTGAATGAATAACATCTTTCAGTATCACATGTTGGCTACTCACGAGGCTACGTGCGTTTCTCTAAGTGGGGCTTCTGTCTCTTATTAGTGGCGTGACTCAAAAAATTATATACATACGTACGTTAAAGAACAATCACACTCTGTATTGACTATATTCACTATCCAGGCATGCATCTGGAGTACAAAGTATCAATCATGTTCATTCTGTTTTACCTTTATCATTTCATAACACATTATAAAACATTTCAATCAATACTTAAACATGGTTTAAACATGTCATGTCCATAACCCATTCTCAACCACACACATTTAAGCCTTTCCCAACAGCCATCCTCCCAGGACCCTGAGCCACTATGGTTTTTCCTTGTGACTATGTGCATGTGACTGTGTGTGTAAGTGACAACACTAGTTCCATTGTTACTCCCATCTCCACACAGCTCCATTACATGTCATTGACATTCCCAGACCAGCTGCGGGGAATTAGAGGGAACCATTCTTATCAGAAGCACAGCATTTGCACTAAAGAAATGTATCTGCTCTGTTTTAACCCTTTAATTGGTTCTTAATCCATAAGCATGTAAAGCATATAGGCGTTTCATTCTACAACATGCATCATTCATATAGTTGGTTTTTATGTTGTCTGCCCCTAAGTGAGATAAAGTAGTTAACCAAAAATTACCCATATTAGCCACCAACACACACACACACACGCACACACATACACGCACACACACGCACACACATGCACACACACACATGCACACGCACACACACACACGAACACACACGCACACACAGTCAGAGGGGTAAGGGTTTGGTGAGTCTAGCATAGAAGGTGTGGGAGGAGCTGGGAATGGACATGTCCACATTGAAAGTATATGGCCATTGGAATGAATAAATATAAATAGTATAACAAATAGTCCGTTAATTTGGTGTCTTTAGTCTTTAGCTCAAACATAAGTGTTGCTGTTACAAGAACATACTGTATTACCTCTGGTTAGTTCAGTAGTATATCTATGTGACTAATTGTATTAGTAAGTCAAATACATTTAAACTCAGTTTTTCACAATTCCTGACATTTAATCCTAGTAAAAATTCCCTGTCTTAGGTCAGTTAGAATCACAATTTTATTTTAAGAATGTGAAATGTCAGAATAATAGTAGAGAGAATGATTTATTTCAGCTTTTATTTCTTTCATCACATTCCCAGTGGGTCAGAAGTTTACATACACTCAATTAAGATTTGGTAGCATTTCCTTTAAATTCAGTCAAACGTTTCGGGTAGCCTTCCACAAGCTTCCCACAATAAGTTGGGTGAATTTTGGTCCATTCCTCCTGACAGAGCTGGTGTAACTGAGTCAGGTTTGTAGGCCTCCTTGCTCGCACACGCTTTTTCAGTTCTGCCCACACATTTTCTATAAAATTGATGTCAGGGCTTTGTGATGGCCACTCCAATACCTTGACTTTGTTGTCCTTAAGCCATTTTGCCACAACTTTGGAAGTATGCTTGGGGTCATTGTCCATTTGGAAGACCTATTTGCGACCAAGCTTTACCTTCCTGACTGATGTCTTGAGATGTTGCTTCAATATATCCACATAATCTTTCTTCCTCATGATGCCATCTATTTTGTGAAATGCACCAGTCCCTCCTGCAGCAAAGCACCCCCACAGCATGATGCTGCCACCCCCGTGCTTCACGGTTGGGATGGTGTTCATTGGCTTGCAAGTTACCCCCTTTTTCCTCCAAACATAACGATGGTCATTATGGCCAAACAGTTCTATTTTTGTTTCATCAGACCAGAGGACATTTCTCCAAAAAGTACGATCTTTGTCCCCCATGTGCAGTTGCAAACCGTAGTCTGGCTTTTTTATGGTGGTTTTGGAGCAGTGGCTTCTTCCTTGCTGAGCGACCTTTCAGGTAATGTCGATATAGGAATTGTTTTACTGTGGATATAGATACTTTTGTACCTGTTTCCTCCAGCATCTTCACAAGGTCCTTTGCTGTTGTTCTGGGATTGATTTGCACTTTTCGCACCAAAGTACGTTCATCTCTAGGAGACAGAACGTGTCTCCTTCCTGAGCGGTATGACGGCTGCATGGTCCCATGGTGTTTATGCTTGTGAACTATTGTTTGTACAGATGAACGTGGTACCTTCAGGCATTTGGAAATTGCTCCCAAGGATGAACCAGACTTGTGGAGGTCTACAATTTATTTTCTGAGGTCTTGGCTGATTTCTTTTGATTTTCCCATGATGTCAGGCAAAGAGGCACTGTTTGAAGGTAGGCCTTGAAATACATCCATAGGTACACCTCCAATTGACTCAAATGATGTCAATTAGCCTATCAGAAGCTTCTAAAGCCATGACATCATTTTCTGGAATTTTCCAAGCTGTTTAAAGGCACAGTCAACTTAGTGTATGTAAACCTCTGACCCACTGGAATTGTGATACAGTGAATTATAAGTGAAATAATCTGTCTGTTAACAATTGTTGGGAAAATTACTTGTGTCATGCACAAAGTAGATGTAATAACCGACCTGCCAAAACTATAGTTTGTTAACAAGAAATTTGTGGAGTGGTTGAAAAATGAGTTTTAATGACTCCAACCTAAATGTATGTAAACCTCCGACTAATTTGTCAATGATTATCAATGATGTATTGCATACAACCTGGAATATGCACATCAATTAACACATTTGCATATGTATATATATTTAATCATATTTAATTTGAATATGCTCATATTATTGTATAACCCCTGAAAATGTCATGTTGATTGGACATTCCTATCTTGAGACATTTGAGTTTCTGTTTGTTAATCTGAGTCCACCTGTCATTTTGGAAAAGCCCTTGCCATTGATCTGTGTATTGTCTCCCATGACCCTTTGACCCAGAATTCGGACTCACTATTTTTTATATTTCAGGAATGGTAAGGCCTACAGACATGTAACTATGTGCACTGTGCTTCTGAGAGTATGTTGTATCATTTGGTATGTATTATCAGTTCAGCTCTAAAAGGAATGTTTATTTCACCCCCTTAACACCAATAGATTGGCATTAACCAAACACATCTAGATTATGACATTAACCAAACACATCTAGATTATGACATTAACCAAACACATCTAGATTATGACATTAACCAAACACATCTAGATTATGACATTAACCAAACACATCAGCAAGTTTCCTTCCCTAAGTGAGTGTAGAAGCAGAGCTATGGTAACACAGTTGACAAGTCATCCTTCATGGTAACATACCTATGGTAACACAGTTGACAAGTCATCCTTCATGGTAACACAGTTGTGTAGTAGGTGGAAAGCTGTCAACCCTGTTGTTATATGCTCTCCAGGTGAAAGGTTAAATGAGTTGTCAACCCTATTGTTATTTGCTCTCCAGGTGAAAGGTTAAAGGAGCTGTCAACCCTGTTGTTATATGCTCTCCAGGTGAAAGGTTAAATGAGCTGTCAACCCTATTGTTATTTGCTCTCCAGGTGAAAGGTTAAATGAGCTGTCAACCCTATTGTTATTTGCTCTCCAGGTGAAAGGTTAAATGAGCTGTCAACCCTATTGTTATATGCTCTCTAGGTGACAGATGAAATGTAACAGGAGATTATATTTTCAGAAGACACAGGGAACGCCGAGCACTTTGTTTTATAAGGCATAATCAACAAGGGGCTATGCGTTCTATGGAAAATAATGCATGACATGGATGGTGTGTTCCACGACGCGCTAGCAGAGTGGCACTGACCTTTCACGGATTTCCATTATTTTCCATACAACGCATAGAGCCCCCGAGTTTATTTGCCGCTAGAAATGTGGTAATTTGGTAGAGCATGGCGCTTGCAATGCCAGGGTTGTGGGTTCGTTTCCCACGGGGGGCCAGTATGAAAATGTATGCACTCACTAACTGTAAGTCGCTCTGGATAAGAGCGACTTACAGTTAGACCTGTTGTGAGCGACAGATAGCGACAGATAGCGACAGATAGCGACATATATTTAGACCTGTTGTGACATATATTGCATTGTTTTATGGCTGGTTATGACACCTACAGTACCAGTCAAAAGTTTGGACACACCTACTAATTCAAGGATTTTTCTTTATTTTTACTATTTTCTACATTGTAGAATAATAGTGAAGACATCAAAACTATGAAATAACACATATGGAATCATGTAATAACCAAAAAAGTGTTAAGCAAATCAAAATATATTATATATTTGAGATTCTACAAAGTAGCCACCCTTTGCCTTGATGGCAGCTTTGCACACTCTTGGCATTCTCTCAACCAGCTTCACCTGGAATGCTTTTCCAGCAGTCTTGAAGGAGTTCCCATATATGCTGAGCACTTGTTGGCTGCTTTTCCTTCACTCTGCGGTCCGACTCATCCCAAACCATCTCAATTGGGTTGAGGTCGGGTGATTGTGGAGGCCAGGTCATCTGATGCAGCACTCCATCACTCTCCTTCTTGGTCAAATAGCCCTTACACAGCCTGGAGTTACGTTGAGTCATTGTCCTGCTGAAAAACAAATGATAGTCCCACTAAGCCCAAACCAGAGGGGATGGCATATCGCTGCAGAATGCTGTGGTAGCCATGCCGGTTAAGTGTGCCTTGAATTCTAAATAAATCACAGACAGTGTCTGTGAGTCCATGCTTTTCATTTAATTAGGCAAGTCAGTTAAGAACAAATTCTTATTTACAATGATGGCTTACCAAAAGGCAAAAGGCCTCCTGCGGCTGGCATAAAAAAATTATATATATATATACAAATATAGGACAAAACACACATCACGACAAGAGAGACCTAAGACAATAACATAGCATGGTAGCAACATGACAACAACATGGTAGCAACACAACATGAAAACAACATGGTAGCAACACAACATGGCAGCACCATGGTAGCAGCACAAGACATGGTACAAACATTATTGGGCTCAGACAACAGCACAAAGGGCAAGAAGGTAGAGACAACAATACATCACACGAAGCAGCCACAACTGGCAGTAAGAGTGTCCATGATTGAGTCTTTGAATGAAGAGATGGAGATAAAACTGTCCTGTTTGAGTATTTTTTGCAGCTCGTTCCAGTCGCTAGCTGCAGCAAACTGAAAAGAGGAGCGACCCAGGGATGTGTGTGCTTTGGGGACCTTTAACAGAATGTGACTGGCAGAATGGGTGTTGTATGTGGAGGATGAGGGCTGCAGTAGGTATCTCAGATAGGGGGGAGTGAGGCCTAAGAGGGTTTTATAAATTAGCATCAACCAGTGGGTCTTGCGATGGGTATACAGAGATGACCAGTTTACAGAGGAGTATAGAGTGCAGTGATGTGTCCTATAAGGAGCATTGGTGGCAAATCTGATGGCCGAATGGTAAAGAACATCTAGCCGCTCTTACCTGCCGTAATCTAGCATGGGTAGGATGGTAATCTGAATCAGGGTTAGTTTGGCAGCTGGGGTGAAAGAGGAGCGATTACGATAGAGGAAACCAAGTCTAGATTTCACCTTAGCCTGCAGCTTTGATATGTGCTGAGAGAAGGGCAGTGTACCGTCTAGCCGTACTCCCAAGTACTTATAGGAGGTGACTACCTCAAGCTCTAATCCCTCAGAGGTAGTAATCACACCAGTGGAGAGAGGGGCATTCTTCTTACCAAACCACATGACCTTTGTTTTGGAGGTGTTCAGAACAAGGTTAAGGGCAGAGAAAGCTTCCTACTGACTGAGCTATGTTGTTGATGTAAATTGAGAAGAGCGTGGGGCCTAGGGTGGAGCCTTGGGGTACTCCCTTGGTGACAGGCAGTGGCTGAGACAGCAGATGTTCTGACTTTATACACTGCACTCTTTGAGAGAGGTAGTTAGCAAACCAGGCCAAAGACCCCTCAGAGACACCAATACTCCTTAGCCGGCCCACAAGGATGGAATGGTCTACCGTATCAAAAGCTTTGGCCAAGTCAATAAAAATAGCAGCACAACATTGCTTAGAATCAACGGCAATGGTGACATCATTTAGGACCTTTTAAGGTTGCAGTGACACATCCATAACCTGAGAGGAAACCAGATTGCATACCAGAGAGAATACTATAGACATCAAGAAAGCCAGTCAGTTGATTACTGACAAGTTTTTCCAACACTTTTGATAAACAGGACAAAATAGAAATTGGCCTATAACAGTTAGGATCAGCTTGATCTCCCCCTTTAAATAAAGGACGCACCGTGGCTGCCTTCCAAGCACTGGGAACCTCCCCAGAGAGGAGAGACAGGTTAAAAAGGTCAAAGATAGGCTTGGCGATGATAGGGGCTGCAACCTTAAAGAAGAAAGGGTCTAAACCATCTGACCCAGATGTTTTTTTGGGGTCAAGTTTAAGGAGCTCCTTTAGCACCTCGGACTCAGTGACCGCCTGCAGGGAGAAACTTTGTAGCGGGGCAGGGGAAAAAAAGGAAGGAGCATCGGGGCTAGTCGCATTAGAAGGGCTGGACGATAAGGAAATGTTGGACGGGCAAGGAGGCATGGCTGAGTCAAATAGGAATCCTGACTTAATGAAGTGGTGAATAAAGAGCTCAGCCTTGCGCTCCTTGTCAGTAACAACCACATCATCAACATTAAGGGACATGGGCAGCTATGAGGAGGAGGGTTTATTCTCCAGGTCTTTCACCGTTTTCCAGAACTTCTTGGGGTTAGACCCACAGAGAGAGAACTGCTTCTTAAAGTAACTAACTGTGGCCTTCCGGATAGCCTGAGTGGACTTATTTCTCATTTGCCTGAACGAGAGCCAGTCAGCCTTAGTATGTGTGTGCTGAGCCTTTCGCCAAATGGAATTCTTGAGGTGGAGTAACTCTGCCAGATCACAGTCGAACCATTTATTTATTTTTATTTCACCTTTATTTAACCAGGTAAGCCAGTTGAGAACAAGTTCTCATTTACAACTGCGACCTGGCCAAGATAAAGCAAAGCAGTGCGATAAAAACAACAACACAGACTTACATATGGGGTAAACAAAACATAAAGTCAAAAATACAACAGAAAATATATATACAGTGTGTGCAAATGTAGCAAGTTATGGAGGTAAGGCAATAAATAGGCCATAGTGCAAAATAATTACAATTTAGTATTAACACTGGAGTGATAGATGTGCAGAAGATGATGTGCAAATAGAGATACAGGGGTGCAAATGAGCAAAATAAATAACAATATGGGGATGAGGTAGTTGGGTGGGCTAATTTCAGATGGGCAGTGTACAGGTGCAGTGATCGGTAAGGTGCTCTGACAACTGATGCTTAAAGTTATTGAGGGAGATAAGAGTCTCCAGCTTCAGAGATTTTTGCAGTTCGTTCCAGTCATTGGCAGCAGAGAACTGGAAGGAATGGTGGCCAAAGGAGGTGTTGGCTTTGGGAATGACCAGTGAGATATACCTGCTGGAGCGCATACTACGGGTGGGTGTTGCTATGGTGACCAATGAGATAAGATAAGGCGGGGATTTGCCTAGCAGTGATTTATAGATGACCTGGAGCCAGTGGGTTTGGCGACGAATATGTAGTGAGGACCAGCCAACAAGAGCGTACAGGTCACAATGGTGGGTAGTACACTGCTCAAAAAAATAAAAGGAACACTAAAATAACACATCCTAGATCTGAATGAATAAAATAATCTTATTAAATACTTTTTTCTTTACATAGTTGAATGTGCTGACAACAAAATCACACAAAAATTATCAATGGAAATCAAATGTATCAACCCATGGAGGTCTGGATTTGGAGTCACCCTCAAAATTAAAGTGGAAAACCACACTACAGGCTGATCCAACTTTGATGTAATGTCCTTAAAACAAGTCAAAATGAGGCTCAGTAGTGTGTGTGGCCTCCACGTGCCTGTATGACCTCCCTACAATGCCTGGGCATGCTCCTGATGAGGTGGCGTATGGTCTCCTGAGGGATCTCCTCCCAGACCTGGACTAAAGCATCCGCCAACTCCTGGACAGTCTGTGGTGCAATGTGGCGTTGGTGGATGGAGCGAGACATGATGTCCCAGATGTGCTCAATTGGATTCAGGTCTGGGGAATGGGCGGGCCAGTCCATAGCATCAATGCCTTCCTCTTGCAGGAACTGCTGACACACTCCGCCACATGAGGTCTAGCATTGTCTTGCATTAGGAGGAACCCAGGGCCAACCGCACCAGCATATGGTCTCACAAGGGGTCTGAGGATCTCATCTCGGTACCTAATGGCAGTCAGGCTACCTCTGGCGAGCACATGGAGGGCTGTACGGCCCCCCAAAGAAATGCCACCCCACACCATGACTGACCCACCACCAAACCGGTCATGCTGGAGGATGTTGCAGGCAGCAGAACGTTCTCCACAGCGTCTCCAGACTCTGTCACGTCTGTCACATGTGCTCAGTGTGAACCTGCTTTCATCTGTGAAGAGCACAGGGCACCAGTGGCGAATTTGCCAAACTTGGTGTTCTCTGGCAAATGCCAAACGTCCTGCACGGTGTTGGGCTGTAAGCAAAACCCCCACCTGTGGACGTCGGGCCCTCATACCACCCTCATGGAGTCTGTTTCTGACCGTTTGAACAGACACATGCACATTTGTGGCCTGCTGGAGGTCATTTTGCAGGACTCTGGCAGTGCTCCTCCTGCTCCTCCTTGCACAAAGGCAGAGGTAGCAGTCCTGCTGCTGGGTTGTTACCCTCCTACGGCCTCCTCCACATCTCCTGATGTACTGGCCTGTCTCCTGGTAGTGCCTCCATGCTCTGGACACTACGCTGACAGACACAGCAAACCTTCTTGCCACAGCTCGCATTGATGTGCCATCCTGGATGAGCTGCACTACCTGAGCCACTTGTGTGGGTTGTAGACTCCGTCTCATGCTACCACTAGAGTGAAAGCACCGCCAGCATTCAAAAGGGACCAAAACATCAGCCAGGAAGCATAGGAACTGAGAAGTGGTCTGTGGTCACCACCTGCAAAACCAGTCCTTTATTGGGGGTGTCTTGCTAATTGCCTATAATTTCCACCTGTTGTCTATTCCATTTGCACAACAGCATGTGAAATGTATTGTCAATCAGTGTTGCTTCCTAAGTGGACAGTTTGATTTCACAGAAGTGTGATTGACTTGGAGTTACATTGCGTTGTTTAAGTGTTCCCTTTATTTTTTTGAGCAGTGTATATGGGGCTTTGGTGACAAAACGGATGGCACTGTGATAGACTACATCCAATTTGCTGAGTAGAGTGTTGGAGGCTATTTTGTAAATGACATCGCCGAAGTCAAGGATCGGTAGGATAGTCAGTTTTACGAGGGCATGTTTGGCAGCATGAGTGAAGGAGGCTTTGTTGCGAAATAGGAAGCCAATTCTAGATTTAACTTTGGATTGGAGATGCTTAATAATTATATTTAGTCTGCCAATAAGAATGCGGTGGTTGACAGAGTCGAAAGCCTTGGCCAGGTCGATGAAGACGGCTGCGCAGCACTGTCTGTACAACCAGGGGCTGAACCTGTTTTTAATTCTCATTTTCTTTACGGGGGCGTTTGTTAACAATACCACTGAAAATATCAAAAAAGAAGGTCCAAGCGTCTTCGAAGGAGGGGATCAAGCTGATTCTATACCAATTTACAGAGGCCAGGTATTGAAGGAAGGCTTGCTCATTAAAGTTTTTTAGCAAGCATCTATGACAAATCAGGACAGGTCGTTTCACTGAGCAGCCATTACGAACACAGGCTGTAAAACAGTGATCACTAAGGTCATTACAGAAAACACCAGACCGATACCTATCAGGATTATTTGTGAGGATAACATCAAGGAGAGTAGCCTTTTCTGGGTGTTTGGAGTCATACCTTGTGGGATTAGTACAAATCTGAGAAAGATTTAGGGAGTTCCATTGCTTTAAGACTTGGTCAGGTGGTTTAAGCATGTCCCAGTTTAGGTCACCAAGCAGGACAAATTCAGACTCAGTGTAAGGGACATGTCTTCTGGTCTGGGCCTAGTTAGTGAAATAGAATGTTATATTGAGTGTCTTGGCTATCACAATGTATTTCTCCAACACTATAGTTAGTGTCTCGGCTAACACAATGTATTTCTCAAACACTATATTGAGTATATTGTCTAACACAATGTATTTCTCCAACACTATAGTGAATGTCTCGGCTAACACAATGTATTTCTCCAACACTATAGTGAATGTCTCGGCTAACACAATGTATTTCTCCAACACTATATTGAGTGTTTTGGCTAACACAATGTATTTCTCCAACACTATAGTGAATGTCTCGGCTAACACAATGTATTTCTCCAACACTATAGTGAATGTCTCGGCTAACACAACGTATTTTTCCAACACTATATTGAGTGTTTTGGCTAACACAATGTATTTCTCCAACACTATAGTGAATGTCTCGGCTAACACAATGTATTTCTCCAACACTATAGTGAATGTCTCGGCTAACACAATGTATTTCTCCAACACTATATTGAGTGTTTTGGCTAAGACAATATATTTCTCCAACACTATATTGAGTGTTTTGGCTAACACAATATATTTATCCAATACTATATTGAGCGTCTCGGCTAACACAACGTATTTCTCCAATACTATATTGAGTGTTTTGGCTAAGACAATATATTTCTCCAACACTATATTGAGTGTTTTGGCTAACACAATATATTTATCCAATACTATATTGAGTGTTTTGGCTAAGACAATATATTTCTCCAACACTATATTGAGTGTTTTGGCTAACACAATATATTTCTCCAACACTATATTGAGTGTTTTGGCTAACACAATATATTTCTCCAACACTATATTGAGTGTTTTGGCTAAGACAATATATTTCTCCAACACTATATTGAGTGTTTTGGCTAACACAATATATTTCTCCAACACTATATTGAGTGTTTTGGCTAACACAATATATTTCTCCAATACTATATTGAGCGTTTTGGCTAACACAATATATTTCTCCAACACTATATTGAGTGTTTTGGCTAACACAATATATTTCTCCAATACTATATTGAGCGTCTCGGCTAACACAACGTATTTCTCCCTCCATCCCTGCTGCTGCAGACGCTGAGAAGCTCAGACAACCTATCTGCCATATCCTCGGACAGTGATGTAAGCGACGTGTCCGCTACGTTGAGTGCTTCTCGGCTCAACAGCATGAGCCACATGTCTGTCCAGTCGGAGAGGGCAAAGGAAAGCCCCAAGATCAGGTGGGACTGAGCTCTGTGCCCTGGCCTGCCTGGCCTGCCTGGCCTGCCTGGCCTGCCTGGCCTGCCTGGCCTGCCTGGCCTACCTGGCCTACCTGGCCTACCTGGCCTACCTGGCCTGCCTGGCCTGGGACCTGCTCATGCTAATGACACTGGGGATGGGCAAGCCCTCAACTGCCTCAATTCATGGTTGTTAATCACTCTGCTATGTGCAGAAATGTTCTACAGTATATAGAAATGTTTGCACCCAGCTACTATTTGAAAGGGGAAGTGTTTATTCTACGCAGACGAGTCCTGCTCTCTTGCCGATTTAAGTTCATGTTTGACTTTGCTCAGACTAGAAGCCAATGACTGAAAATGTATTTTGAGGATTTTGAGGGATTGTCCATCACTAGCTTGGTTATATGTTGCTATAGTGTATTACGGATATTACAATGGGTTTTCAAACAGAAGAGCATAAACTATGTTTGAGAAAACCCTTTGTCAGGGATGTGCAACTCCACTCCTTTTGGGCAACAGTGTCTGCCAGTTTTCATGTTGCCTGTATGAGTCAGATAGTTCTAGCAGGACTATTTGGAGGTGTTTTCATGTTGCCTGTATGAGTCAGATAGTTCTAGCAGGACTATTTGGAGGTGTTTTCATGTTGCCTGTATGAGTCAGATAGTTCTAGCAGGACTATTTGGAGGTGTTTTCATGTTGCCTGTATGAGTCAGATAGTTCTAGCAGGACTATTTGAGGGTGAATATGAAAACCAAACAGTGAGCAGCCCTTGAGTTGAACACCTCCACTTCAATCATTTTCTAGTTCTTCATATCACAATCACAACGTTCATGTATCTAGTTTTTGTCTCTTGTTTTCTGGGTCTTGATATTTCACTGGTTTGGCCTTTTATGTTCTATATCTGTCTAGCCTGTTTCTGAGAATGTTCTGTTTATGGTCACCTATAATGGTATTTTCTTTGTGCACTCCTCTGCCCTCTGTTCTGTTCTGTTTTGCATGCCTCCGATCATTCATCCCATTGTGTGTCTTCAGTGAGGGCCAGTTGGAGGAGGGGACTTTGGCTGAGGTGGCTGAGGAAGTAGTGGGAGGAGCAGAAGGAGGCCAGGGGGGGGCGGAGGGGGGCGGGAGTGGGGCGGAGAGCGGGGAGGGGGCAGTGTCAGGGGAAGAGGAGGAGGAAGAAGAAACAGCAGAGACCAAGTAAGTCTGTAAAGTATATCTGCTGAAATCTAACCAGTGCCATCCTGTCACTAACCCTAACTGTTGGTCTACCCTGACCCCTGCCACTGCTCCTGTTCCACTTAAACCTGTAACCTGTGACCTTTGACCGTTGTCAGTGTCTTAGTCCCCTGTAGCTGAATCTGTCATTCTCTCCCTGTCTCCTCTCCTCCTATTCTCTCCTTCCCATCTCCACTTGTCCTCTCTCCCTTCCTTCCATCTCTCTTTGCTCTGTACTGTCTATGTAATGCCCCGCCTTGACCTACCCTGCCATACCCTGGCTGACGCTGCTGACTGACAGTACGTTTCTGTCCAAAATGAAAAACAGGCCGGTGGCGGCTCCCATCCAGAAGAGCTCCAGTGTGGGAGGGGAGATGTGCTCTCTGAACAGGAATGATGATGATGATGACGATAAGAAGAGGCGCTCAAGCTTCGGTGCTAAAATGATGGGGATGGTCGGCCTCGGGAAGAAAAGCCAGAGCGCCACGCAGATCAATGATGAGGGTGAGTCCAGGCTGTTTTACCTCACCAGAGTTGATGTTACAGGGAGAGTGTTGATGCTACGGGGAGAGGGTTGATGCTACAAGGAGAGATTTGATGCTACAGGGAGAGACATGGAGAGAGTTGATGCCACAGGGAGAGGGTTGATGCTACAGGGAGAGACAGGGAGAGGGTTGATGCTACAGGGAGAGGGTTGATGCTACAGGGAGAGGGTTGATGCTACAGGGAGAGACAGGGAGAGGGTTGATGCTACAGGGAGAGATAGGGAGAGGGTTGATGCTACAGGGAGAGACAGGGAGAGGGTTGATGCTACAGGGAGAGGGTTGATGCTACAGGGAGAGGGTTGATGCTACAGGGAGAGACAGGGAGAGGGTTGATGCTACAGGGAGAGACAGGGAGAGGGTTGATGCTACAGGGAGAGACAGGGAGAGGGTTGATGCTACAGGGGGAGACAGGGAGAGGGTTGATGCTACAGGGAGAGACAGGGAGAGGGTTGATGCTACAGGGAGAGGGTTGATGCTACAGGGAGAGACAGGGAGAGGTTCGATGCTCAGGGAGAGGTTTGATGCTACAGGGAGAGACAGAGAGAATGTTTATACTACAGAGAGATGGTTGATGCTACGGGGAGAGGGTTGATGCTACATGGAGAGATTTGATGCTACAGGGAGAGACATGGAGAGAGTTGATGCCACAGGGAGAGGGTTGATGCTACAGGGAGAGACAGGGAGAGGGTTGATGCTACAGGGAGAGGGTTGATGCTACAGGGAGAGGGTTGATGCTACAGGGAGAGACAGGGAGAGGGTTGATGCTACAGGGAGAGATAGGGAGAGGGTTGATGCTACAGGGAGAGACAGGGAGAGGGTTGATGCTACAGGGAGAGGGTTGATGCTACAGGGAGAGGGTTGATGCTACAGGGAGAGACAGGGAGAGGGTTGATGCTACAGGGAGAGACAGGGAGAGGGTTGATGCTACAGGGAGAGACAGGGAGAGGGTTGATGCTACAGGGAGAGGGTTGATGCTACAGGGAGAGGATTGATGCTACAGGGAGAGACAGGGAGAGGGTTGATGCTACAGGGAGAGGGTTGATGCTACAGGGAGAGGGTTGATGCTACGGGGAGAGACAAGGAGAGGGTTGGTGCTATAGGCAGAAACAGGGAGAGATTTGAGGCCTCAGGGAGAAGGTTGATGCTACAGGGAGAGGGTTGATGCTACAGGGAGAAGGTTGATGCTATGGGGAGAGACAAGGAGAGGGTTGATGCTGCAAGGAAAGCGTTGATGATGCAGAGAGATACTGGGTCACCAAAGAAATTGGAAAAACAGACATTTTCATCCTACAAGAAACATATTATAGAGGAGACTGATCCACTGGTTGCCCTCTAGGTTACAGAGAGCTGGTAGTCCCATCCACCAAAGTACCAGGTGTGAAACAGGGAAGAGACTCAAGGGGTATGCTAATTTGGTATAGAGCAGACCTAACCCACTCTATTAAATTAGTCAAAACAGGAACATTTTACATCTGGCTAGAATTTAATAAGGAAATTATCTCAAGAGAGAAAAATGTCGTCATGTGTGCTACCTATATCCCCCCAATAGAATCCCCATACTTTAACGATGACAGCTTTTCCATCTTAGAGGGGGAGATCAACCATTTCCAGGCCAAGGGACATGTACTAGTCTGTGGTGACCTAAATGCCAGAACTGGACAAGAACCTGACACTCTCAGCACACAGGGGGACAAACACCTACCTGGAGGTGACAATATTCCCTCCCAAATATGCCCACCTAGACACAACTATGACAAAACAACCAACAAAGATGGGTCACAACTCCTGCAGCTCTGTCGCACGTTGGGTCTGTACGTAGTCAATGGTAGGCTCGAGGAGACTCCTATGGTAGGTACACCTACAGCTCATCCCTTGGCAGTAGTACTGTAGATTACTTTATCACTGACCTCAATCCAGGGTCTCTCAGAGCATTCACAGTCAGCCCACTGACACCCCTATCAGATCACAGCAAAATCACAGTCTACCTGAACAGAGCAATACTCAATCATGAGGCATCAAAGCCAAAGGAACTGCACAATATTAAGAAACGCTATAGATGGAAGGAAGGTAGTGTAGAAACCTACCAAAAAACTATTAGGCAACAACAAATTCAATCCCTTTTAGACAACGTCCTGGACAAAACATTTCACTCTAATAGTGAAGGTGTAAACTTGGCAGTAGAAAGCCTAAACAGTATATTTGACTTTTCAGCTTCCCTATCAAATCTAAAAATGTCAAGCAGACAACCTAAGAAAATTAACAACAATGACAAATGGTTTGATGAAGAATGCAAAAACCTAAGATAGAAATAGAGAAACCTATCCAACCAAAAACATAGAGACTGTCACGTTCGTTCATTGCCGGGTCAGACCAAGGCGCAGCGTGATACGCGTACATGTTTATTAAACTTTAAACACACGACAAAACAACAAAGGCAACGAAACGTGAAGTCCAAGGTAGAACACACAACATACCTTACAAGGAACAAGATCCCACAACTAGACAGTGCCAATAGGCTGCTTAAGTATGGTCCCCAATCAGAGACAACGAGCGACAGCTGCCTCTGATTGGGAACCACACCGGCCAACATAGAACTAGACATACTAGCTCCTCATACATAGAACAAGCACAACAAGGAATATACACACCCTGACTCAACATATAAGCGTCCCCTGAGTCAGGGCGTGACAGCGCTCCCCAAAGGTGCGGACTCCGACCGCACAACATAAACATAACATGGTAAGGGCTGGGTGGGCATTCCGCCTCGGAGGCGGATCCGGCTCGGGGTGTGACGACCTCTCACTCTCCGCCTCCCTGTTGCGCCCCTGGTCTGGTCTTGACCTCGGCGCACTGCTTCCCCTCTTCTTCCTCCCACGATACGCCAGGCCCTGTCTGGACAATGGTGTGGGAGACCCCGAACCTGGAGAGGTGCTGACATCATGGTCTGGACTGGAGCCGCTGACCGGAGCTGGATCAGGCACCGGTGGAGCGGACTGCTCTGGCTCCGGAGTGGAGCAGCTGACCGGTGCCGGACCAGGCACCGGTGGAACGGGCACGGGCCGTGCCGGACTGGACAAACGCACCACTGGTCTGGTGCGATGAGCAGGCACGGGCCGGACCGGACTAGGAACACGCACCACTGGCTTGGTGCGAGGAGCAGGCATGGGCCGGGCTGGACTGGCGACGCGCACCACTGGCTTGGTGCGAGGAGCAGGAACAGGCCGGGCTGGACTGGCGACGCGCACCACTGGCTTGGTGCGAGGAGCAGGAACAGGCCGGGCCGGACTGTGGAGGCGGACTGGAGGTCTGGAGCGGAGAGCTGGCACAACCCATCCTGGCTGAATACCTACTTCCGCACAGTATGTGTGAGGCATCAGCACAGGACGCACTGGGCTGTGCACGCGCACTGGCGATACAGTTCGTAGAACTGGCGCAGGATATGCGGGACCGAGGAGGCGTACTGGAGACCAGGAGCGTTGAGCCGGCACACCCCGTCCTGGCTGGATGCCCATCTTCGCACGGCACGTGCGTGGTGCAAGCACAGGACGTACAGGACTGTGCTGGCGCAATGGCGACACAGTACGTAGCTCCGCATAACACGGAGTCTGCCCAGTCATACGCCTCTTCGCGTGAGTACGGGGAGTTGGCTCTGCTCTGACACTAGGCTCCGCCAACCACCCCGTGTGCCCCCCCAAAATCTTTTCTTGGGGCTGCTTCTCGGGCTTCCTCCTCGACCGGCCTCCTCCATGTTGCCGTTGCACCTCTCCTGCCTGGGCATCTACCTTAGCCCATGGTCCTCTCCCCGCAAATATCTCTTCCCATGACCACAATTTTCCCACCTGTGATATGGCTATTCGCTCCGCCTGGGCACCCTGCTTGGTCCTCGTTTGGTGGGATCTTCTGTCACGTTCGTTCATTGCCGGGTCAGACCAAGGCGCAGCGTGATATGCGTACATGTTTATTAAACTTTAAACACACAACAAAACAACAAAGGAAACGAAACGTGAAGTCCAAGGTAGAACACACAACATACCTTACAACGAACAATATCCCACAACTAGACAGTGCCAATAGGCTGCTTAAGTATGGTCCCCAATCAGAGACAACGAGCGACACCTGCCTCTGATTGGGAACCACACCGGCCAACATAGAACTAGACATAGTAGATCCTCATACATAGAACAAGCACAACAAGGAATATACACACCCTGACTCAACATATAAGCGTCCCCTGAGTCAGGGCATGACAGAGACCCAGAAAACCTGAGTCTACGCCTTCACTATGGTGAATCACTAAAACAATACAGAAATACACTATTGAAAAAGAAGGAACAGCATGTCAGAAATCAGCTCAATGTAATTGAAGAATCCATAGACTAACCACTTCTGGGAAAATTTGAACACACTAAACAAACAACAACACAAAGTGTTATCTATCCAAAATGGAGATGTGTGGATAAACCACTTCTCCAATCTTTTTGGCTCTATAACAAAGAACAAACAGCAAAAACATATACATGATCAAATACAAATCTTAGAATCAACTATTAAAGACTACCAGAACCCACTGTATTCTCCAATTACATTGAATGAATTACAGGACAAAATACAAACCTTCCAACCCAAAATGGCCTGTGGTGTTGATGGTATCCTCAATGAAATGATAAAATAAACAGACCACAAATTCCAATTGGCTATACTTAAACTCTTTAACATCATCCTCAGCTCTGGCATATTCCCCAATATTTGGAACCAAGGACTGATAACCCCAATCCACAAAAGTGGAGATTCATTTGACCCCAATAACTACCATGGGATATGCGTCAACAGCAACCTTGGGAACATCTTCTGCATTATCATTAACAGCAGACTTGTACATTTCCTCAGTGAAAACAATCTACTGAGCCGTGAGGTGAGACAGGGATGCAGCTTAAGCTCCACCCTCTTCAACATAAATATCAGTGAATTGGCGATGGCACTAGAACAGTCTGCAGCACCCGGCCTCACCCTACTAGAATCTGAAGTCAAATGTCTACTGTTTGCTGATGATCTGGTGCTTCTGTCCCCAACCAAGGAGGGCCTACAGCAGCACCTAGATCTTCTGCACAGATTCTGTCAGACCTGGGCCTGACAGTAAATCTCAGTAAGACAAAAATAATGGTGTTCCAAAAAAGGTCCAGTTGCCAGGACCACAAATACAAATTCCATCTAGACACCGTTGCCCTAGAGCACACAAATAACTATACATACCTCGGCCTAAACATCAGCACCACAGGTAACTTCCACAAAGCTGTGAACGATCTGAGAGACAAGGCAAGAAGGACCTTCTATGCCATCAAAAGGAACATAAAATGTTACATACCAATTAGGATCTGGTTAAAAATACTTGAATCAGTTATAGAACCCATTGCCCTTTATGGTTGTGAGGACTGGGGTCCGCTCACCAACCAAGAATTTACAAAATGGGACAAACACCAAATTGAGACTCTGCATGCATAATTCTGCAAAAATATCCTCTGTGTACAACGTAAAACACCAAATAATGCATGCAGAGCAGAATTAGGCCGATACCCACTAATTATCAAAATCCAGAAAAGAGCCATTAAAGCAATTCTCAAACCTTCCATAACAAAGCCATCACCTACAGAGAGATGAACCTGGAGAAGAGTCCCCTAAGCAAGCTGGTCCTAGGGACTCTGTTCACAAACACAAACAGACCCCACAGAGCCCCAGGACAGCAACACAATTAGACCCAACCAAATCATGAGAAAACAAAAAGAGAATTACTTGACACATTGGAAAGAATTAACAAAAAATTGAGCAAACTAAATGCTATTTGGCCCTGAACAGAGAGTACACAGTGGCAGAATACCTGACCACTGTGACTGACCCAAAATTAAGGAAAGCTTTGACTATGTACAGACTCAGTGAGCATAGCCTTGCTATTGAGAACGGAAAGGCTCTGGAGCAACGAACAGCCCTTGCTGTCTCTGCCGGGCCGGTTCCCCTCTCCACTGGGGTTCTCTGCCTCTAACCCTGTTGCAGGGGCTGAGTCACTGGCTTGCTGGTGCTCTTTCATGCCGTCCCTGGGAGGGGTGCGTCACTTGAGTGGGTTGAGTTACTGACGTGATCTTCCTGTCTGGGTTGGCGCCCCCCCTTGGTTTGTGCTGTGGTGGAGACCTCTGTGGGCTATACTCGGCCTTGTCTCAGGATTGTAAGTTGGTGGTTGAGGATATCCCTCTAGTGGTGCGGGGGCTGTGCTTTGGCAGAGTGGGTGGGGTTATATCCTTCCTGTTTGGCCCTGTCCGGGGTTTCTTCGGATGGGGCCACAGTGTCTCCGGACCGCTCCTGTCTCAGCCTCCAGTATTTATGCTGCAGTAGTTTATGTGTCGGGGGGCTGGGGTTAGTTGGTTATACCTGGAGTACTTCTCCTGTCTTATCCAGTGTCCTGTGTGAATTTAAGTATGCTCTCTCTAATTCTCTCGTTCTCTCTTTCTCTCTCTGAGAACCTGAGCCCCTAGGACCATACGTCAGGACTACCGGGCATGATGACACCTTGCTGTCCCCAGTCCGCCTGGCCTTGCTGCTATTCCAGTTTCAACTGTTCTGCCTGCGGTTACGAAACCCCTACCTGTCCCAGACCTGCTGTTTTCAACTCTTAATGATCGGCTATGAAAAGCCAACTGAGAGACCTGAGCCCTAGGACCATACGTCGGGACTACCGGCCGTGGTGACTCCTTGCTGTCCCCAGTCCGCCTGGCCTTGCTGCTATTCCAGTTTCAACTGTTCTGCCTGCGGGTTATGGAACCCCTACCTGTCCCAGACCTGCTGTTTTCAACTCTTAATGATCGGCTATGAAAAGCCAACTGAGATTTATTCCTGATTATTATTTGACCATGCTTGTCACTTATGAACATTTTTGAACATCTTGGCATGGTTCTGTTATAATCTTCACCCGGCACAGCCAGAAGAGGACTGGCCACCCCTCATAGCCTGGTTCCTCTCTAGGTTTCTTCCTAGGTTTTCGCCTTTCTAGGGAGTTTTTCCTAGCCACCGTGCTTCTACACCTGCATTACTAGCTGTTTGGGGTTTTAGGCTGGGTTTCTGTACAGCACTTCGAGATATTAGCTGATGTAAGAAGGGCTATATAAAATAAAATTGATTGATTGATTGATTGAGAAAGGCCGCCGTAGGCAGACCTGGCTCTCAAGAGAAGACAGGCTATGTGCACACTGCCCACAAAATGAGGTGGAAACTGAGGAGCACTTCCTAACCTCCTGCCAAATGTATGACCATATTAGAGACACATATTTCCCTCAGATTACACAGACCCACAAAGAATTCCAAAACAACTCCAATTTTGATAAACTCCCATATCTACTGGGTGAAATACCACAGTGTGCCATCACAGCAGCAAGATTTGTGACCTGTTGCCACAAGAAAAGGGCAACCAGTGAAGAATAAACACCATTGTAAATACAACCCATATTTATGTTTATTTATTTTACCTTTTGTACTTTAACTCTTTGCACATCGTTACAACACTGTATTTAGACATAATATGACACTTGAAATGTCTTTATTCTTTTGGAACTTTTATGAGTGTAACGTTTCCTGTTAAGAGAGGATGGATTCTACAGGGACAGGATGGATTCTACAAGGAGAGACAGGGAGATGGTTGTTTCTACAGGGAGAAGTTAGATGCTACAGGGAGAGACAGGGAGAGGATTGCTCCTACAGTGAGAGGGTTGATGCTACAGCGAGAGAGATGACACTACAGGGAGAGACAGGGAGAGGGTTGATGCTACAGGGGGAGAAGGGAGTGGGGTTGGTGCTACAGGGAGATTGTTGTTTCTACATGGAGAGATTTGATGCTTCATTGAGAGATAGGGAGAGGGTTGATACTACAGGAAGAGAGTTGATGCTACAGGGAGAGAGTTGATGCTGCAGGGAGAGAGTTGATGCTACTGGGAGAGACAGTGAGCGGGTTGATGCTACAGGGAGAGAAAAGGAGAAGGTCGATGCTACAGAGAGAGACAGGAAGAGGAATGATGTTACAGGGACAGACATTGAGAGTGTTGATGCTACAGGGAGAAGGTTAATGCTACAGCGATAGAGTGGATGCTATCGGGAGAGACGGGGAGAGAGTTGATGCTACAGGGAGAGACAGGGAGAGGATTGATGCTACAGGGAGACACAGGGAGCGGGTTGATGCTACAGGGAGAGGGTTGATGCTACAGGGAGAGGGTTGATGCTACAGGGAGAGACAGGGAGAGGGTTGATGCTACAGGGAGAGGGTTGATGCTACAGGGAGAGACAGGGAGAGGGTTGATGCTACAGGGAGAGGGTTGATGCTACAGGGAGAGGGTTGATGCTACAGGGAGAGACAGGGAGAGGGTTGATGCTATAGGGAGAGACAGGGAGAGGGTTGATGCTACAGGGAGAGGGTTGATGCTACAGGGAGAGGGTTGATGCTACAGGGAGAGGGTTGATGCTACAGGGAGAAGGTTGATGCTATGGGGAGAGACAAGGAGAGAGTTGATATTACAGGGAGAGAGTTGATGCTACAGGGAGAGGGTTGATGTTACAGGGAGAGGGTTGATGCTACAGGGAGAGACATGGAGAGGGTTGATGCTACAGGGAGAGACATGGAGAGGGTTGATGCTACAGGGAGAGATAGGGAGAGGGTTGATGCTACAGGGAGAGACAGGGAGAGGGTTGGTGCTACAGGGAGAGGGTTGATGCTACAGGGAGAGACAGGGAGAGGGTTGGTGCTACAGGGAGAGGGTTGATGCTACAGGGAGAGGGTTGATGCTACAGGGAGAGACAGGGAGAGGGTTGGTGCTACAGGGAGAGGGTTGATGCTACAGGGAGAGACAGGGAGAGGGTTGGTGCTACAGGGAGAGGGTTGATGCTACAGGGATAGGGTTGATGCCACAGGGAGAGATAGGGAGAGGGTTGATGCTACAGGGAGAGACAGGGAGAGGGTTGATGCTATATCAATTTTCAATCAATTTTATTTTATATAGCCCTTCTTACATCAGCTAATATCTCGAAGTGCTGTACAGAAACCCAGCCTAAAACCCCAAACAGCTAGTAATGCAGGTGTAGAAGCACGGTGGCTAGGAAAAACTCCCTAGAAAGGCGAAAACCTAGGAAGAAACCTAGAGAGGAACCAGGCTATGAGGGGTGGCCAGTCCTCTTCTGGCTGTGCCGGGTGGAGATTATAACAGAACCATGCCAAGATGTTCAAAAATGTTCATAAGTGACAAGCATGGTCAAATAATAATCAGGAATAAATCTCAGTTGGCTTTTCATAGCCGATCATTAAGAGTTTAAAACAGCAGGTCTGGGACAGGTAGGGGTTCCATAACCGCAGGCAGAACAGTTGAAACTGGAATAGCAGCAAGGCCAGGCGGACTGGGGACAGCAAGGAGTCACCACGGCCGGTAGTCCCGACGTATGGTCCTAGGGGCTCAGGTCTCTCAGTTGGCTTTTCATAGCCGATCATTAAGAGTTGAAAACAGCAGGTCTGGGACAGGTAGGGGTTTCGTAGCCGCAGGCAGAACAGTTGAAACTGGAATAGCAGCAAGGCCAGGCGGACTGGGGACAGCAAGGTGTCATCATGCCCGGTAGTCCTGACGTATGGTCCTAGGGGCTCAGGTTCTCAGAGAGAAAGAGAGAACGAGAGAATTAGAGAGAGCATACTTAAATTCACACAGGACACTGGATAAGACAGGAGAAGTACTCCAGGTATAACCAACTAACCCCAGCCCCCCGACACATAAACTACTGCAGCATAAATACTGGAGGCTGAGACAGGAGCGGTCCGGAGACACTGTGGCCCCATCCGAAGAAACCCCCGGACAGGGCCAAACAGGAAGGATATAACCCCACCCACTCCGCCAAAGCACAGCCCCCGCACCACTAGAGGGATATCCCCAACCACCAACTTACAATCCTGAGACAAGGCCGAGTATAGCCCACAGAGGTCTCCACCACAGCACAAACCAAGGGGGGGGCGCCAACCCAGACAGGAAGATCACGTCAGTAACTCAACCCACTCAAGTGACGCACCCCTCCCAGGGACGGCATGAAAGAGCACCAGCAAGCCAGTGACTCAGCCCCTGCAACAGGGTTAGAGGCAGAGAACCCCAGTGGAGAGGGGAACCGCCTGGCAGAGACAGCAAGGGCTGTTCGTTGCTCCAGCCTTTCCGTTCACCTTCACACTCCTGGGCCAGACTACACTCAATCATATGACCTACTGAAGAGATAAGTCTTCAGTAAAGACTTAAAGGTTGAGACCGAGTCTGCGTCTCTCACATGGGTAGGCAGACTGTTCCATAAAAATGGAGATCTATAGGAGAAAGCCCTGCCTCCCGCTGTTTGCTTAGAAATTCTAGGGACAATTAGGAGGCCTCGTCTTGTGACCGTAGCGTACGTATTGGTATGTACGGCAGGACCAACTCGGAAAGATAGGTAGGAGCAAGCCCATGTAACGCTTTATAGGTTAACAATAAAACCTTGAAATCAGCCCTTGCCTTAACAGGAAGCCAGTGTAGGGAAGCTAGCACTGGAGTAATATGATCAAATTTCTTGGTTCTAGTCAGGATTCTAGCAGCCGTATTTAGCACTAACTGAAGTTTATTTAGTGCTTTATCCGGGTAGCCGGAAAATAGAGCATTGCAGTAGTCTAACCTAGAAGTAACAAATGCATGGATTAATTTTTCTGCATCATTTTGGACAGAAAATTTCTGATTTTTGCAATGTTACGTAGATGGAAAAAAGCTGTCCTTGAAACAGTCTTAATATGTTCGTCAAAAGAGAGATCAGGGTCAAGAGTAACGCCGAGGTCCTTCACAGTTTTATTTGAGACGACTTTACAACCATCAAGATGAATTGTCAGATTTAACAGAAGATCTCTTTGTTTCTTGGGACCTAGAACAAGCATCTCTGTTTTGTCCGAGTTTAAAAGTAAAAGTTTTCAGCCATCCACTTCCTTATGTCTGAAACACAGGCTTCTAGCGAGGGCAATTTTGGGGCTTCACCATGTTTCATTGAAATGTACAGCTGTGTGTCATCCGCATAGCAGTGAAAGTTAACATTATGTTTTCGAATAACATCCCCAAGAGGTAAAATATATAGTGAAAACAATAGTGGTCCTAAAACGGAACCTTGAGGAACACCGAAATGTACAGTTGATTTGTCGGAGGACAGACCATTCACAGAGACAAACTGATATCTTTCCGACAGGTAGGATCTAAACCAGGGAGAGGGAGAGACAGGGAGAGGGTTGATGCTACAGGGAGAGACAGGGAGAGGGTTGATGCTACAGGGAGAGACAGGGAGAGGGTTGATGTTACAGGGAGAGACAGGGAGAGGGTTGATGTTACAGGGAGAGACAGGGAGAGGGTTGATGTTACAGGGAGAGGGTTGATGCTACAGGGAGAGATAGGGAGAGGATTGATGCTACAGGGAGAGATAGGGAGAGGGTTGATGCTATAGGGAGAGACAGGGAGATGGTTGATGCTACAGGGAGAGGGTTGATGCTACAGGGAGAGGGTTGATGCTACAGGGAGAGGGTTGATGTTACAGGGAGAGGGTTGATGTTACAGGGAGAGGATTGATGCTACAGGGAGAGACAGGGAGAGGGTTGATGCTACAGGGAGAGGATGGATGCTACAGGGAGAGACAGGGAGATGGTTGATGCTACAGGGAGAGGGTTGATGCTACAGGGAGATGGTTGATGCTACAGGGAGAGGGTTGATGCTACAGGGAGATGGTTGATGCTACAGGGAGATGGTTGATGCTACAGGGAGATGGTTGATGCTACAGGAGAGGGTTGATGCTACAGGGAGATGGTTGATGCTACAGGGAGAGGGTTGATGCTACAGGGAGATGGTTGATGCTACAGGGAGATGGTTGATGCTACAGGGAGATGGTTGATGCTACAGGGAGAGGGTTGATGCTACAGGGAGATGGTTGATGCTACAGGGAGAGGGTTGATGCTACAGGGAGAGGGTTGATGCTACAGGGAGATGGTTGATGCTATAGGGAGAGACAGGGAGAGGGTTGATGCTACAGGGAGAGGGTTGATGCTACAGGGAGAGGGTTGATGCTACAGGGAGAGGGTTGATGCTATAGGGAGAGACAGGGAGAGGGTTGATGCTACAGGGAGAGGGTTGATGCTACAGGGAGAGGGTTGATGCTACAGGGAGAAGGTTGATGCTATGGGGAGAGACAAAAAGAGAGGGTTGATGCTGCAAGGAGAGACAGGGAGAGGGTTGATGTTACAGGGAGAGGGTTGATGCAACAGGGAGAGAATTGATGCTACAGGGAGAGACGGGGAGAGAGTTGATATTACAGGGAGAGAGTTGATGCTACAGGGAGAGGGTTGATGTTACAGGGAGAGGGTTGATGCTACAGGGAGAGACATGGAGAGGGTTGATGCTACAGGGAGAGACAGGGAGAGGGTTGATGCTACAGGGAGAGACAGGGAGAGGGTTGGTGCTACAGGGAGAGGGTTGATGCTACAGGAGAGGGTTGATGCTACAGGGAGAGACATGGAGAGGGTTGGTGCTACAGGAGAGACGGGGAGAGAGTTGATGCTACAGGGAGAGACGGGGAGAGAGTTGATATTACAGGGAGGGGGTTGGTGCTACAGGGAGAGGGTTGATGCTACAGGGAGAGGGTTGATGCTACAGGGAGAGATAGGGAGAGGGTTGATGCTACAGGGAGAGACAGGGAGAGGGGTGATGCTACAGGGAGAGACAGGGAGAGGGTTGATGCTACAGGGAGAGACGGGGAGAGAGTTGATGCTACAGGGAGAGACGGGGAGAGAGTTGATATTACAGGGAGGGGGTTGGTGCTACAGGGAGAGGGTTGATGCTACAGGGAGAGACAGGGAGAGAGTTGATGCTACAGGGAGAGGGTTGATGCCACAGGGAGAGATAGGGAGAGGGTTGATGCTACAGGGAGAGACAGGGAGAGGGTTGATGCTATAGGGAGAGACAGGGAGAGGGTTGATGCTACAGGGAGAGACAGGGAGAGGGTTGATGCTACAGGGAGAGACAGGGAGAGGGTTGATATTACAGGGAGAGACAGGGAGAGGGTTGATGTTACAGGGAGAGACAGGGAGAGGGTTGATGTTACAGGGAGAGGGTTGATGCTACAGGGAGAGATAGGGAGAGGGTTGATGCTATAGGGAGAGACAGGGAGAGGGTTGATGCTATAGGGAGAGACAGGGAGAGGGTTGATGCTACAGGGAGAGACAGGGAGAGGGTTGATGCTACAGGGAGAGACAGGGAGAGGGTTGATGCTATAGGGAGAGACAGGGAGAGGGTTGATGCTACAGGGAGAGACAGGGAGAGGGTTGATGCTACAGGGAGAGACATGGAGAGGGTTGATGCTACAGGGAGAGACGGGGAGAGAGTTGATATTACAGGGAGGGGGTTGGTGCTACAGGGAGAGGGTTGATGCTACAGGGAGAGACAGGGAGAGAGTTGATGCTACAGGGAGAGGGTTGATGCTACAGGGAGAGGGTTGATGCTACAGGGAGAGAGTTGATGTTACAGGGAGAGGATTGATGCTACAGGGAGAGACAGGGAGAGGGTTGATGCTACAGGGAGAGGATGGATGCTACAGGGAGAGACAGGGAGATGGTTGATGCTACAGGGAGAGGGTTGATGCTACAGGGAGATGGTTGATGCTACAGGGAGAGGGTTGATGCTACAGGGAGATGGTTGATGCTACAGGGAGATGGTTGATGCTACAGGGAGATGGTTGATGCTACAGGGAGAGGGTTGATGCTACAGGGAGATGGTTGATGCTACAGGGAGAGGGTTGATGCTACAGGGAGATGGTTGATGCTACAGGGAGATGGTTGATGCTACAGGGAGATGGTTGATGCTACAGGGAGAGGGTTGATGCTACAGGGAGATGGTTGATGCTACAGGGAGAGGGTTGATGCTACAGGGAGAGACAGGGAGAGGGTTGATGTTACAGGGAGAGGGTTGATGCTACAGGGAGAGGGTTGATGTTACAGGGAGAGTGTTGATGCTACAGGGAGAGACATGGAGAGGGTTGATGCTACAGGGAGAGACAGGGAGAGGGTTGGTGCTACAGGGAGAGGGTTGATGCTACAGGGAGAGGGTTGATGCTACAGGGAGAGGGTTGATGCTACAGGGAGAGACATGGAGAGGGTTGGTGCTACAGGGAGAGACGGGGAGAGAGTTGATATTACAGGGAGGGGGTTGGTGCTACAGGGAGAGGGTTGATGTTACAGGGAGAGGGTTGATGCTACAGGGAGAGACAGGGAGAGGGGTGATGCTACAGGGAGAGACAGGGAGAGGGTTGATGCTACAGGGAGAGACATGGAGAGGGTTGATGCTACAGGGAGAGACGGGGAGAGAGTTGATATTACAGGGAGGGGGTTGGTGCTACAGGGAGAGGGTTGATGTTACAGGGAGAGGGTTGATGCAACAGGGAGAGAATTGATGCTACAGGGAGAGACGGGGAGAGAGTTGATATTACAGGGAGAGAGTTGATGCTACAGGGAGAGGGTTGATGTTACAGGGAGAGGGTTGATGCTACAGGGAGAGACATGGAGAGGGTTGATGCTACAGGGAGAGACAGGGAGAGGGTTGATGCTACAGGGAGAGACAGGGAGAGGGTTGGTGCTACAGGGAGAGGGTTGATGCTACAGGGAGAGGGTTGATGCTACAGGGAGAGACATGGAGAGGGTTGGTGCTACAGGGAGAGACGGGGAGAGAGTTGATGCTACAGGGAGAGACGGGGAGAGAGTTGATATTACAGGGAGGGGGTTGGTGCTACAGGGAGAGGGTTGATGCTACAGGGAGAGGGTTGATGCTACAGGGAGAGATAGGGAGAGGGTTGATGCTACAGGGAGAGACAGGGAGAGGGGTGATGCTACAGGGAGAGACAGGGAGAGGGTTGATGCTACAGGGAGAGACGGGGAGAGAGTTGATGCTACAGGGAGAGACGGGGAGAGAGTTGATATTACAGGGAGGGTTGGTGCTACAGGGAGAGGGTTGATGCTACAGGGAGAGACAGGGAGAGAGTTGATGCTACAGGGAGAGGGTTGATGCCACAGGGAGAGATAGGGAGAGGGTTGATGCTACAGGGAGAGACAGGGAGAGGGTTGATGCTATAGGGAGAGACAGGGAGAGGGTTGATGCTACAGGGAGAGACAGGGAGAGGGTTGATGCTACAGGGAGAGACAGGGAGAGGGTTGATAATACAGGGAGAGACAGGGAGAGGGTTGATGCTATAGGGAGAGACAGGGAGAGGGTTGATGCTACAGGGAGAGACAGGGAGAGGGTTGATGCTACAGGGAGAGACAGGGAGAGGGTTGATGTTACAGGGAGAGACAGGGAGAGGGTTGATGTTACAGGGAGAGACAGGGAGAGGGTTGATGTTACAGGGAGAGGGTTGATGCTACAGGGAGAGATAGGGAGAGGGTTGATGCTATAGGGAGAGACAGGGAGAGGGTTGAATCTACAGGGAGAGGGTTGATGCTACAGGGAGAGGGTTGATGCTACAGGGAGAGAGTTGATGTTACAGGGAGAGGATTGATGCTACAGGGAGAGACAGGGAGAGGGTTGATGCTACAGGGAGAGGATGGATGCTACAGGGAGAGACAGGGAGATGGTTGATGCTACAGGGAGAGGGTTGATGCTACAGGGAGATGGTTGATGCTACAGGGAGAGGGTTGATGCTACAGGGAGATGGTTGATGCTACAGGGAGATGGTTGATGCTACAGGGAGATGGTTGATGCTACAGGGAGAGGGTTGATGCTACAGGGAGATGGTTGATGCTACAGGGAGAGGGTTGATGCTACAGGGAGATGGTTGATGCTACAGGGAGATGGTTGATGCTACAGGGAGATGGTTGATGCTACAGGGAGAGGGTTGATGCTACAGGGAGATGGTTGATGCTACAGGGAGAGGGTTGATGCTACAGGGAGAGACAGGGAGAGGGTTGATGTTACAGGGAGAGGGTTGATGCTACAGGGAGAGGGTTGATGTTACAGGGAGAGTGTTGATGCTACAGGGAGAGACATGGAGAGGGTTGATGCTACAGGGAGAGACAGGGAGAGGGTTGGTGCTACAGGGAGAGATTTGATGCTACAGGGAGAGGGTTGATGCTACAGGGAGATGGTTGATGCTACAGGGAGAGACATGGAGAGGGTTGGTGCTACAGGGAGAGACGGGGAGAGAGTTGATATTACAGGGAGGGGGTTGGTGCTACAGGGAGAGGGTTGATGTTACAGGGAGAGGGTTGATGCTACAGGGAGAGACAGGGAGAGGGGTGATGCTACAGGGAGAGACAGGGAGAGGGTTGATGCTACAGGGAGAGACATGGAGAGGGTTGATGCTACAGGGAGAGACGGGGAGAGAGTTGATATTACAGGGAGGGGGTTGGTGCTACAGGGAGAGGGTTGATGCTACAGGGAGAGGGTTGATGCCACAGGGAGAGATAGGGAGAGGGTTGATGCTACAGGGAGAGACAGGGAGAGGGTTGATGCTATAGGGAGAGACAGGGAGAGGGTTGATGCTACAGGGAGAGACAGGGAGAGGAGTGATGCTACAGGGAGAGACAGGGAGAGGGTTGATGTTACAGGGAGAGACAGGGAGAGGGTTGATGTTACAGGGAGAGACAGGGAGAGGGTTGATGTTACAGGGAGAGGGTTGATGCTACAGGGAGAGATAGGGAGAGGGTTGATGCTACAGGGAGAGGGTTGATGCTACAGGGAGAGATAGGTAGAGGGTTGATGCTATAGGGAGAGACAGGGAGAGGGTTGATGCTACAGGGAGAGGGTTGATGCTACAGGGAGAGGGTTGATGCTACAGGGAGAGGGTTGATGTTACAGGGAGAGACAGGGAGATGGTTGATGCTACAGGGAGAGACAGGGAGAGGGTTGATGCTACAGGGAGAGGGTTGATGCTACAGGGAGAGACAGGGAGATGGTTGATGCTACAGGGAGAGGGTTGATGCTACAGGGAGATGGTTGATGCTACAGGGAGAGGGTTGATGCTACAGGGAGATGGTTGATGCTACAGGGAGATGGTTGATGCTACAGGGAGATGGTTGATGCTACAGGGAGAGGGTTGATGCTACAGGGAGATGGTTGATGCTACAGGGAGAGGGTTGATGCTACAGGGAGATGGTTGATGCTACAGGGAGATGGTTGATGCTACAGGGAGATGGTTGATGCTACAGGGAGAGGGTTGATGCTACAGGGAGATGGTTGATGCTACAGGGAGAGGGTTGATGCTACAGGGAGATGGTTGATGCTACAGGGAGATGGTTGATGCTACAGGGAGATGGTTGATGCTACAGGGAGAGGGTTGATGCTACAGGGAGATGGTTGATGCTACAGGGAGAGGGTTGATGCTACGGGGAGATGGTTGATGCTACAGGGAGATGGTTGATGCTACAGGGAGAGACAGGGAGAGGGTTGATGCTACAGGGAGATGGTTGATGCTACAGGGAGAGACAGGGAGAGGGTTGATGCTACAGGGAGAGGGTTGATGCTACAGGGAGAGACAGGGAGAGGGTTGATGCTACAGGGAGAGACAGGGAGAGGGTTGATGTTACAGGGAGAGGGTTGGTGCTACAGGGAGAGACAGGGAGAGGGTTGATGCTACAGGGAGAGACAGGGAGAGGGTTGATGCTACAGGGAGAGACAGGGAGAGGGTTGATGTTACAGGGAGAGACAGGGAGAGGGTTGATGCTACAGGGAGAGACAGGGAGAGAGTTGATATTACAGGGAGAGGGTTGATGTTACAGGGAGAGGGTTGCTGCTACATGGAGAGGGTTGCTGCCTTCTCTTGGCAGGTTGTGGAACCTCTCATCAATATGTTACATTACAGTTAGATGTTACATCTCAAGGCTAACACGTCCCCATCTGTCTCTCTCTCTGTGTTACATTACAGTTAGATGTTACATCTCAAGGCTAACACGTCCCCATCTGTCTCTCTCTCTGTGTTACATTACAGTTAGATGTTACATCTCAAGGCTGACACGTCTTGTCTGTCTCTCTCTCTGTGTTACATTACAGTTAGATGTTACATCTCAAGGCTGACACGTCCCCATCTGTCTCTCTCTCTGTGTTACATTACAGTTAGATGTTACATCTCAAGGCTGACACGTCCCCATCTGTCTCTCTCTCTGTGTTACATTACAGTTAGATGTTACATCTCAAGGCTGACACGTCCCCGTCTCTCTCTCTCTATCTCTCTCTCTGTGTTACATTACAGTTAGATGTTACATCTCAAGGCTGACACGTCCCCGTCTGTCTCTCTCTCTCTCTCTCTCTCTCTCTCTCTCTCTCTCTCTCTCTCTCTCTCTCTCTCTCTCTCTCTCTCTCTCTCTCTCTCTCTCTCTCTCTCTCTCTCTCTCTCTCTCTCTCTCTCTCTCTCTCTCTCTCTCTCTCTCTGTGTTACATTACAGATAGATGTTACATCTCAAGGCTAACACGTCCCCGTCTCTCTCTCTCTCTCTCTCTCTCTCTGTGTTACATTACAGTTAGATGTTACATCTCAAGGCTAACATGACCCCGTCTGTCTCTTTATCTCAGAGGAGGAGGGGAAGAAGAAGATCATTCGTCTGCCAGTCCAGAGGAGCGTTGAGACGGGATTGGCCATCGAGTTCAAGAGCAGATTGACACGGCAGATCAACCGAGAGTCTTCCGACCCTGATGCCGAGGCCAAGCCGGGAAAGTAAGCATCCCTCTCTTTATCCTATCCTCCTTTTCCTCCATCTCCCATTCCTTCCCCCTCTAGGATACACTGTCAATACAGATCATCTGGATCCTTTATAGTGCACTGGAAATCTCCCACAAATCAAATCAAATCAAATCTTATTGGCCACATGCGTCAAATACAACAGGTGCAGACATTACAGTGAAATGCTTACTTAACCAACAGTGCTTTTTTTTTAAATAAAAAAGTAAAATATAACAACAACAAAAAAGTGTTGAGAAAAAAAGAGCAGAAGTAAAATAAAATAACAGTAGGGAGGCTATTTATATACAGGGGGGTACCGGTGCAGAGTCAATGTGCGGGGGCACCGGCTAGTTGAGGTAGTTGAAGTAATATGTACATGTGGGTGGAGTTAAAGTGACTATGCATAATAATTAACGGAGTAGCAGCAGCGTAAAAAGATGGGGTGGGGGGTGGGGGTGAGGGGGCAGTGCAAATAGTCCGGGTAGCCATGATTAGCTGTTCAGGAGTCTTATGGCTTGGGGGTAGAAGCTGTTGAGAAGTCTTTTGGCCCTAGACTTGGCACTCCGGTACCGCTTGCCGTAGCAGAGAGAACAGTCTATGACTAGGCTGGCTGGAGTCTTTGACGATTTTGAGGGCCTTCCTCTGACACCGCCTGGTATAAAGGTCCTGGATGGCAGGAAGCTTGGCCCCAGTGATGACTGGGCCGTACGTACTACCCTCTGTAGTGCCTTGCGGTCGGAGGCTGAGCAGTTGCCATACCAGGCGGTGATGCAACCAGTCAGGATGCTCTCGATGGTGCAGCTGTATAATTTTTTGAGGATCTGAGGACCCATGCCAAATATTTTCAGTCTCCTGAGGGGGAATAGGCTTTGTCGTGCCCTCTTCACGACTGTCTTGGTGTGTTTGGACCATGATAGTTCGTTGGTGATGTGGACACCAAGGAACTTGAAGCTCTCAACCTGTTCCACTACAGCCCCGTCGATGAGAATGGGGGCGTACTCAGTCCTCTTTTTTTTCCTGTTGTCCACAATCATCTCCTTTGTCTTGGTCACGTTGAGGGAGAGATTGTTATCCTGGCACCACACGGCCAGGTCTCTGACCTCCTCCCTATAGGCTGTCCCATCGTTGTCGGTGATCAGGCCTACCACTGTTGTGTCGTCAGCAAACTTTATGATGGTGTTGGAGTCGTGCCTGGCCATGCAGTCATAGGTGAACAGGGAGTACAGGAGGGGACTGAGCACGCACCCCTGAGGGTCCCCCGTGTTGAGGATCAGTGTGGCAGATGTGTTGTTACCTACCCTTACCACCTGGGGGTGGCCCGTCAGGAAGTCCAGGATCCAGTTGCAGAGGGAGGTGTTTAGTCCCCATAGTTTAGAACATTGTAGTTTGTGAATGAAGTACAAACTCAATGGATTACCCTGACCAAACATTGCTAAAATAATGTGCTATTTGAATGTGTTGTTATTATGAATGTATTACCTGAGCGGTATATGAACACATAGGATGATTTTCTAGCAGCAGTGTTGGGGGTAATGCATTACAAATTCACACATTAGAGTACTCAGATTACTTTTTGGTGGTAATGAGTGTGGTAGTTTTTCAATTTAAGTAATCAGTTACTTAGTTACTTTTACAATATTATTTCAGGAGAGTCCCCTGCTGATTATAGACCCATAAGTTTAATAAATTGTGACAATGAAATAATTACAAAGCTTATAAGCAATAGAATGGAAAAAGTCTTACCAGACCAGACTACATATCTATCAAACAGGGTTTATTAAAAATAGACACTTACAAACAAATACAACAACATGTTTCTGTAGCTCTGTAGCTCCGCTGGTAGAGCACGGCGCTTGTAATGCCAAGGTAGTGGGTTCGATCCCCGGGACCACCCATACGTAAAAATGTATGCACGCATGACTGTAAGTCGCTTTGGATAAAAGCGTCTGCTAAATGGCATATTATTTTTCTGTTTAATACAATACACAAAAAAAACAAGATATAGATTTATCAATAATGGCTGTTGATGCCGAAAAGGCTTTCAACCTTCTTGAATGGACTGTGGAAGCTTTCAACTTTCCAGCTGAAATAATACATTTAATAATATTTTATAAATGTCCTAAAGCAAAAATATACGCTAATAAAATATACGCTAATAAAATATACGCTAATAACACATTATAAAATATACGCTAATAACACATTATAAAATATACGCTAATAACACATTATCTGATGAAATTGCTTTAGAAAGGGGCACAAGAGAGGGACGTCCTCTCTCCCCCCTCCTGTTTGCACTGGCAATTAAATGCTTGCAGAAAGAACTAGACAGGACCCAAACGTAACAGGTCTCAGTACTGGTAAACATGAATATAAACTAAACCTATTTGCAGATGATCTCCTGATATACCTGACCAATACTGAAAACTCAATGCCCCCCTTTGTTAAAAAAAAAAATCAGAAAACTATACAAATCTCAGGTAAAACATTTACAATAAGAAAAAGAGTAAGTCATGATCTACAGCAATCCGTTAAGTGGACCATAACACGTATTATATACTTCCAATAAACTATAAATACACAACTTTATTCAATTACTCAAACAATATTACATTTACATTTTAGTCATTTAGCAGAAGCTCTTATCCAGAGCGACTTACAGTAGTGAGAAATATATAATATGAAAGCAAATTAATTAATTAAATGTAATCATCTTCTCATAAATCTACAGGTAGAATAAACCGCTTTAGAATGGCATGGCTCCCAAAGTTTTTGTTTTTATTTTCGGTAATACCAATTACCCCACCGAAGACATTCTTTTAAAAAAGTTTACTCGGTCATAACAGACTTTATTTGGGCAAATAAAATTCATAGAATAAAGAGGAAAGTTTTATATCTTCCTGAGTCTGAGGGGGGTTTTAACCTTCCAGACTTGGAATTGCATCAACTCGCTATTCAAGGCTTTTACGTGCGACATATTGTTAAACGCACTAAAGAGGAACAATGGGTACATAGTGAAGATGCGCATGCTCATCCCCAGAATCTTTTTACCTGTCTATTTTCAAAGGATAAAGCTAAGAACATTAACAACTTCATAGTTAAAAACACTATAAACTTATTCTACAACAACCAATATCACTCCCTAAAAACACAACCTTATGGAACAATCCTTGGATAGCTTTTCAGAATTCACTGATAAATTGGAAAAATAGATTTATTTACATGATAGAATGTAGATAGTTTCAAATACATACAACTTAAAAGTTACAAATCACTAAAATCAGAGCAACCTTGAAGGAATCTTATTTGAGTCAGAAAAGGATGTTCATATGATAGGGAAGATATACAAAACCTTGCAGAGAGCAGAGAGCAGAGAGCCGATCCAACTGACAATCACTTAGAAAAATATATTAACTATTGGAACCGAGACTTAAAGAGAACTGACGTTGGCACAAAATGGAGGGAATGATGGAGCATAACTAACTAAATTACAGATAACTAAAATGTACGCTTAATCCAGTATAAACTAATGTATAGAATTTATTATATAACAAAATTCATAAATTCTACAGCACAACGGCAGAGTCATGTCTTAAGTGTAAAACGAACAATGACTCAATAATCTATGCTTTCTGGGAATGCTACAAAGTCCAAAAGTTATGGATGGAGCTAGAAAGTTGGCTGTCAGAAGTATTACAATGTAAACTGACTTTTAATCCATCTGTCTGTATATTTCATATGGGGGTGTAGTGAGACACCCAATGGGCTGGACTATTCTCTTCTGATCACTCATCTTGATAAAACGTATACTAAAAACATGGAAATCAATCAATCCGCCATAATTAACACAATGGAAAAATCTAATGATTTATTATTGAAATATTGAAATAGCATGGACGACCGAGAAAAACAACTGGTACAATTTAAGGCCAAGTGGCAAACAATAATGCAGGCTCTAGGGATGGAGGTGAGAGCATGTAGGTCTGGTCAGGGATGGAGGTGAGAGCATGAGGGTCTGGGCAGGGATGGAGGTGAGAGGGTCTGATCAGGGATGGAGGTGAGAGCATGAGGGTCTGGTCAGGGATGGAGGTGAGAGCATGAGGGTCTGGTCAGGGATGGAGGTGAGAGCATGAAGGTCTGGGCAGGGATGGAGGTGAGAGCATGAGGGTCTGGTCAGGGATGGAGGTGAGAGCATGAAGGTCTGGTCAGGGATGGAGGTGAGAGCATGAGGGTCTGGGCAGGGATGGAGGTGAGAGCATGAGGGTCTGGTCAGGGATGGAGGTGAGAGCATGAGGGTCTGGTCAGGGATGGAGGTGAGAGCATGAGGGTCTGGGCATATTTTTATATTTATTTTTTATTTAACCTTTATTTAACCAGGTAAGCCAGTTGAGAACAAGTTCTCATTTACAACTGCGACCTGGCCAAGATAAAGCAAAGCAGTGCGATAAAAACAACAACACAGAGTTACATATGGGGTAAAACAAAACATAAAGTCAAAAATACAACAGAAAATATATATACAGTGTGTGCAAATGTAGCAAGTTATGGAGGTAAGGCAATAAATAGGCTATTGTGCAAAATAATTACAATTAGTATTAACACTGGAATGATAGATGTGCAAGAGATGATGTGCAAATAGAGATACTGGGGTACAAATGAGCAAAATAAATAACAATATAGGGATGAGGTACAGTGGGGAGAACAAGTATTTGATACACTGCCAATTTTGCAGGTTTTCCTACTTACAAAGCATGTAGAGGTCTGTAATTTTTATCATAGGTACACTTCAACTGTGAGAGACGGAATCTAAAACAAAAATCCAGAAAATCACATTGTATGATTTTTAAGTAATTAATTTGCATTTTATTGCATGACATAAGTATTTGATCACCTACCAACCAGTAAGAATTCCGGCCCTCACAGACCTGTTAGTTTTTCTTTAAGAAGCCCTCCTGTTCTCCACTCATTACCTGTATTAACTGCACCTGTTTGAACTCGTTACCTGTATAAAAGACACCTGTCCACACACTCAATCAAACAGACTCCAACCTCTCCACAATGGCCAAGACCAGAGAGCTGTGTAAGGACATCAGGGATAAAATTGTAGACCTGCACAAGGCTGGGATGGGCTACAGGACAATAGGCAAGCAGCTTGGTGAGAAGGCAACAACTGTTGGCGCAATTATTAGAAAATGGAAGAAGTTCAAGATGACGGTCAATCACCCTCGGTCTGGGGCTCCATGCAAGATCTCACCTCGTGGGGCATCAATGATCATGAGGAAGGTAAGGGATCAGCCCAAAACTACACGGCAGGACCTGGTCAATGACCTGAAGAGAACTGGGACCACAGTCTCAAAGAAAACCATTAGTAACACACTACGCCGTCATGGATTAAAATCCTGCAGCGCACGCAAGGTCCCCCTGCTCAAGCCAGCGCATGTCCAGGCCTGTCTGAAGTTTGCCAATGACCATCTGGATGATCCAGAGGAGGAATGGGAGAAGGTCATGTGGTCTGATGAGACAAAAATAGAGCTTTTTGGTCTAAACTCCACTCGCCGTGTTTGGAGGAAGAAGAAGGATGAGTACAACCCCAAGAACACCATCCCAACCGTGAAGCATGGAGGTGGAAACAGCATTCTTTGGGGATGCTTTTCTGCAAAGGGGACAGGATGACTGCACCGTATTGAGGGGGAGGATGGATGGGGCCATGTATCGCGAGATATTGGCCAACAACCTCCTTCCCTCAGTAAGAGCATTGAAGATGGGTCGTGGCTGGGTCTTCCAGCATGACAACGACCTGAAACACACAGCCAGGGCAACTAAGGAGTGGCTCCGTAAGAAGCATCTCAAGGTCCTGGAGTGGCCTAGCCAGTCTCCAGACCTGAACCCAATAGAAAATCTTTGGAGGGAGCTGAAAGTCCGTATTGCCCAGCGACAGCCCCGAAACCTGAAGGATCTGGAGAAGGTCTGTATGGAGGAGTGGGCCAAAATCCCTGCTGCAGTGTGTACAAACCTGGTCAAGACCTACAGGAAACGTATGATCTCAGTAATTGCAAACAAAGGTTTCTGTACCAAATATTAAGTTCTGCTTTTCTGATGTATCAAATACTTATGTCATGCAATAAAATGCAAATTAATTACTTAAAAATCATACAATGTGATTTTTTGTTTTTTTGTTATAGATTCCGTCTCTCACAGTCGAAGTGTACCTATGATAAAAATTACAGACCTCTACATGCTTTGTAAGTAGGAAAACCTGCAAAATCGGCAGTGCATCAAATACTTGTTCTCCCCACTGTAGTTGGGCGGGCTAATTTCAGATGGGCTGTGTACAGGTGCAGTGATCGGTAAGGTGCTCTGACAACTGATGCTTAAAGTTAGTGAGGGAGATAAGTGTCTCCAGCTTCAGAGATTTTTGCAATTTGTTCCAGTCATTGGGAGCAGAGTACTGGAAGGAATGGCGGCCAAAGGAGGTGTTGGCTTTGGGGATGACCAGTGAGATATACCTGCTGGAGTGCATACTACGGGTGGGTGTTGCTATGGTGACCAATGAGCTAAGATAAGGCGGGGATTTGCCTAGCAGTGATTTATAGATGGCCTGGAGCCAGTGAGTTTGGCGACGAATATGTAGTGAGGACCAGCCAACAAGAGCGTACAGGTCACAGTGGTGGGTAGTATATGGGGCTTTGGAGACAAAACGGATGGCACTGTGATAGACTATATCCAATTTGCTGAGTAGAGTGTTGGAGGCTATTTTGTAAATGACATCGCCGAAGTCAAGGATCGGTAGGATAGTCAATTTTACAAGGGCATGTTTGGCAGCATGAGTGAAGGAGGCTTTGTTGCGAAATAGAAAACCGATTCTAGATTTAACTTTGGATTGGAGATT
The DNA here is from genome assembly GCF_020615455.1 of Coregonus clupeaformis. Lineage (NCBI taxonomy): Eukaryota > Metazoa > Chordata > Actinopteri > Salmoniformes > Salmonidae > Coregonus > Coregonus clupeaformis. The sequence goes on along the minus strand of NW_025534506.1, from coordinate 71,772 downwards.
CTTAATGTGAGTCTGGAAGGAGAGTTTACAGTCTAACCAGACACCAAGGTATTTGTAGTTGTCCACATACTCTAGGTCAGACCCGTCGAGAGTAGTGATTCTAGTCGGGTGGGCGGGTGCCAGCAGCGTTCGATTGAAGAGCATGCATTTAGTTTTACTAGTGTTTAAGAGCAGTTGGAGGCTACTGAAGGAGTGTTGTATGGCATTGAAGCTCGTTTGGAGGTTTGTTAACACAGTGTCCAATGAAGGGCCAGATGTATACAAAATGGTGTCGTCTGCGTAGAGGTGGATCTGAGAGTCACCAGCAGCAAGAGCGACATCATTGATATACACGGAGAAAAGAGTCGGCCCAAGAATTGAACCCTGTGGCACCCCCATAGAGACTGCCATAGGTCCAGACAACAGGCCCTCCGATTTGACACATTGAACTCTATCTGAGAAGTAGTTGGTGAACCAGGCGAGGCAGTCATTTGAGAAACCAAGGCTATTTAGTCTGCCAATAAGAATGCGGTGGTTGACAGAGTCGAAAGCCTTGGCCAGGTCGATGAAGACGGCTGCACAGTACTGTCTATTATCGATCGCGGTTATAATATCGTTTAGGACCTTGAGCGTGGCTGAAGTGCACCCATGACCAGCTCGGAAAACGGATTGCATAGCGGAGAAGGTACGGTGGGATTCAAAATGGTCGGTGATCTGTTTGTTAACTTGGCTTTCAAAAACGTTCGAAAGGCAGGGCAGGATGGATATAGGTCTGTAGCAGTTTGGATCTAGAGTGTCACCCCCTTTGAAGAGGGGGATGACCACGGCAGCTTTCCAATCTCTGGGGATCTCAGACGTTATGAAAGAGAGGTTGAACAGGCTAGTAATAGGGGTTGCGACAATTTCGGCGGCTAGTTTTAGAAAGAAAGGGTCCTGATTGTCTAGCCCAGATGATTTGTAGGGGTCCAGATTTTGCAGCTCTTTCAGAACATCAGCTGTCTGGATTTGTGTGAAGGAGAAGCGGGGGGGCATGGGCAAGTTGCAGCGGAGGGTGCAGAGCTGGTGGCCGGGGTAGTGGTAGCCAGGTGAAAGCATGGCCAGCCGTAGCAAAATGCTTGTTGAAATTCTCGATTATTGTAGATTTATCGGTGGTGATAGTGTTTCCTAGCCTCAGTGCAGTGGGCAGCTGGGAGGAAGTGCTCTTATTCTCCATGGACTTTACAGTGTCCCAAAACTTTTTGGAGTTAGTGCTACAGGATGCAAATTTCTGTTTGAAAAAGTTAGCCTTTGCTTTCCTAGCTGCTTGTGTATATTGGTTCCTAACTTCCCTGAAAAGTTGCATATCGCGGGGGCTATTTGATGCTAATGCAGTACGCCACAGGATGTTTTTATGCTGGTCAAGGGCAGTCAAGTCTGAGGAGAACCAGGGGCTATATCTGTTCTTAGTTCTGTATTTTTTGAATGGGGCATGTTTATTTAAGATTGAGAGGAAATTACTTCTAAAGAACAACCAGGCATCCTCTACTGACGGAATGAGATCTATATCCATCCAGGATACCTGGGCCAGGTCAATTAGGAAGACCTGCTCGCTGAAGTGTTTTAGGGAGCGTTTGACAGTGATGAGGGGTGGTCGTTTGACCGCGGACCCGTTACGGACGCAGGCAATAAGGCAGTGATCGCTGAGATCCTGGTTGAAGACAGCGGAGGTGTATTTAGAGGGTAAGTTAGTCAGGATGATATCTATGAGGGTACCCATGTTTACGGATTTAGGGTTGTACCTGGTAGGTTCGTTGATAATTTGTGTGAGATTGAGGGCATCTAGTTTAGATTGTAGGATGGCCGGGGTGTTAAGCATATCCCAATGTAGGTCACCAAGCAGTACGAACTCTGAGGATAAATGGGGGGCAATCAATTCACATATGGTGTCCAGGGCACAGCTGGGGGCTGAAGGGGGTCTGTAGCAAACGGCAACAGTGAGAGATTTATTTCTGGAAAGGTGGATTTTTAGAAGTAGAAGCTCAAACTGTTTGGGCACAGACCTGGATAGTATGATAGAGCTCTGCAGGCTATCTCTACAGTAGATTGCAACTCCACCCCCTTTGGCAGTTCTATCTAGACGGAAAATGTTATAGTTGGGGATGGAAATTTCAGAATTTTTGGTGGCCTTCCTAAGCCAGGATTCAGACACTGCTAGAACATCAGGGTTGGCGGAGTGTGCTAACGCAGTGAATAACTCAAACTTAGGAAGGAGGCTTCTGATATTTACGTGCAGAAAACCAAGGCTTTTACGGTTACAGAAGTCAACAAATGATAGCTCCTGGGGAGTAGGAGTGATACTGGGGGCTGCAGGGCCTGGGTTGACCTCTACATCACCAGAGGAACAGAGGAGGACTAGAATAAGGATACGACTAAAGGCTTTAAGAACTGGTCTTCTAGTGCGTTGGGTACATAGAATAAAGGGGGCAGGCGTTGTAGAAAAGATTCAGGGCATTATGTACAGAAAAGGATATGGAAGGATATGAGTACAGTGGAGGTAAACCTAAGCGTTGGGTAACAATGAAAGAGATAGCATCACTGGAGGCACCAATTGAGCCGGTCTCGGCGTGTATGGGGGGTGGAACAAAGGAACTATTTGAGGCAGTTTGAGAGGGACTTGGGGTTCTACAGTGAAATTGTATAATAAGAACTAGCTGGAACAGCAATAGGCAAGGCATATTGACATGGGAGAGAGGCATAAAGCAATCACAGGTGTTATTAGAGAGAGCTAAGACAACAACTGGTAATGGCGATAAAGTTTGGGCTGAGGCTAAACAGAATAAACAGGACAAGGTACCGTGTAAAGGAGCAGTCCAGCAGGCATCAGCTGTGCAGCTGAGTGATCATAAGGTCCAGTGAACAGCAATATGTGAGATGTAGTCATTTTTTTCTGTGCGTCTGTAAGTTGTTGTTCATATGTATACATTTTTTTTGGAGTGTAAAACATAAATAAATATTATATACAAAAATCTACAATAAATAACAATATTATTTCCCTTGGCTATGTTCCCAGCAGTTTGGACTCTTCTGGTTTCTTCACGAAAGTTGTGAAGGGTAGCGGGCATGGTAGCTGGTAGATAGATTTTAGTGGTCCTCTGTAGCTCAATTGGTAGAGCATGGCGCTTGTAACGCCAGGGTAGTGGGTTCGATCCCCGGGACCACCCATGCGTAAAAATGTATGCACACATGACTGTAAGTCGCTTTGGATAAAAGCGTCTGCTAAATGGCATATTATTATTATTATTATTATGTCAGAGACAATAGTATTCACTTTACTTTGAATTAGTAGAAGAAAAGGACAGATGTTACCCCTCAAATCTTGGCTGATGCTACTTGCAGAATTCACACGCAAACACAGGATCATCAGGTGATAAGAATTGACATTTCTCCAGCCCCGTCTTCACCATAAACATAAAGGAAAATGTTATCGTATAGTTTTACATAGAATCTCTCTGCCCAGTTTGTATCTGTGTGTAAAACTAATTGTTAGCCAGTTGTGCTTGTATTTGAGCGCTCTTTTTACAGTGCCCAGTTGGATATATATACTGTATGTATTTAGTTGTGTATAAATAAGTTCAACAAAATCATTTATTTGAAGTACTGTAAAGGAGATATAACATGAGTTGGTAGAGTTGGTAGAGTTGGTAGAGTTGGAATAGGCTGGTAGAGTTGGTAGAGTTGGTAGAGTTGGAATAGACTGGTAGAGTTGGTAGAGTTGGTAGAGTTGGTAGAGTTGGAATAGGCTGGTAGAGTTGGTAGAGTTGGTAGAGTTGGTAGAGTTGGAATAGGCTGGTAGAGTTGGTAGAGTTGGTAGAGTTGGTAGAGTTGGTAGAGTTGGTAGAGTTGGTAGAGTTAGAATAGGCTGGTAGAGTTGGTAGAGTTGGTAGAGTTGGAATAGACTGGTAGAGTTGGTAGAGTTGGTAGAGTTGGTAGAGTTGGAATAGGCTGGTAGAGTTGGTAGAGTTGGTAGAGTTGGTAGAGTTGGTAGAGTTGGTAGAGTTGGTAGAGTTGGTACAGTTGGTAGAGTTGGTACAGTTGGTAGAGTTGGTACAGTTGGTAGAGTTGGTAGAGTTGGAATAGGCTGGTAGAGTTGGTAGAGTTGGAATAGGCTGGTAGAGTTGGTAGAGTTGGTAGAGTTGGTAGAGTTGGTAGAGTTGGTAGAGTTGGTACAGTTGGTAGAGTTGGAATAGGCTGGTAGAGTTGGTACAGTTGGTAGAGTTGGAATAGGCTGGTAGAGTTGGTACAGTTGGTAGAGTTGGTAGAGTTGGAATAGGCTGGTAGAGTTGGTACAGTTGGTAGAGTTGGTACAGTTGGTAGAGTTGGTACAGTTGGTAGAGTTGGTAGAGTTGGTAGAGTTGGTAGAGTTGGTATCGGCTGGCCATTCAAAGGTAGTGTGCACCCTCTACTAAGATGATGTACTAGCAGTAACATTGGTATTAAGGATGATGTACTAGCAGTAACATTGGTATTAAGGATGATGTACTAGCAGTAATATTGGTATTAAGGATGATGTACTAGCAGTAACATTGGTATTAAGGATGATGTACTAGCAGTAATATTGGTATTAAGGATGATTTACTAGCAGTAACATTGGTATTAACGATGATATACTAGCAGTAACATTGGTATTAAGGATGATATACTAGCAGTAACATTGGTATTAAGGATTTTTTTTAATTTTTTTTTATTAAGGATGATGTATTAGCAGTAACATTGGTATTAAGGATGATTTACTAGCAGTAACATTGGTATTAAGGATGATATACTAGCAGTAACATTGGTATTAAGGATGATATACTAGCAGTAACATTGGTATTAAGGATGATATACTAGCAGTAACATTGGTATTAAGGATGATATACTAGCAGTAACATTGGTATTAAGGATGATATACTAGCAGTAACATTGGTATTAAGGATGATATACTAGCAGTAACATTGGTATTAAGGATTTTTTTTTTTTTTTTTATTAAGGATGATGTATTAGCAGTAACATTGGTATTAAGGATGATTTACTAGCAGTAACATTGGTATTAAGGATGATGTACTAGCAGTAACATTGGTATTAAGGATGATATACTAGCAGTAACATTGGTATTAAGGATGATGTACTAGCAGTAACATTGGTATTAAGGATGATATACTAGCAGTAACATTGGTATTAAGGATGATATACTAGCAGTAACATTGGTATTAAGGATGATATACTAGCAGTAACATTGGTATTAAGGATTTTTTTTTTTTTTTTTATTTATTAAGGATGATGTATTAGCAGTAACATTGGTATTAAGGATGATTTACTAGCAGTAACATTGGTATTAAGGATGATGTACTAGCAGTAACATTGGTATTAAGGATGATATACTAGCAGTAACATTGGTATTAAGGATGATGTACTAGCAGTAACATTGGTATTAAGGATGATGTACTAGCAGTAACATTGGTATTAAGGATGATATACTAGCAGTAACATTGGTATTAAGGATGATGTACTAGCAGGAACATTGGTATTAAGGATGATGTACTAGCAGTAACATTGGTATTAAGGATGATTTACTAGCAGTAACATTGGTATTAAGGATGATGTACTAGCAGTAACATTGGTATTAAGGATGATGTACTAGCAGTAACATTTTTTTATTAAGGATGATATACTAGCAGTAACATTGGTATTAAGGATGATGTACTAGCAGTAACATTCGTATTAAGGATGATTTACTAGCAGTAACATTGGTATTAAGGATGATGTACTAGCAGTAACATTGGTATTAAGGATGATGTACTAGCAGTAATTATATTGTATTAAGGATGATTTACTAGCAATAACGTTGTTGTATTAAGGATGATGTACTAGCAGTAACATTGTTATTAAGAATGATGTACTAGCAGTAACATTGTTTTATTAAGGATGATATAATAGCAGTAACATTGGTATTAAGGATGATGTACTAGCAGAAACATTGATAATAAGGATGATGTACTAGCAGTAACATTGGTATTAAGGATGATGTACTAGCAGTAATATTGGTATTAAGGATGATTTACTAGCAGTAACATTGGTATTAACGATGATATACTAGCAGTAACATTGGTATTAAGGATGATATACTAGCAGTAACATTGGTATTAAGGATTTTTTTTTATTTTTTTTTTATTAAGGATGATGTATTAGCAGTAACATTGGTATTAAGGATGATTTACTAGCAGTAACATTGGTATTAAGGATGATATACTAGCAGTAACATTGGTATTAAGGATGATATACTAGCAGTAACATTGGTATTAAGGATTTTTTTTTTTTTTTTTGTATGATGTACTAGCAGTAATATTGGTATTAAGGATGATTTACTAGCAGTAACATTGGTATTAAGGATGATATACTAGCAGTAACATTGGTATTAAGGATGATATACTAGCAGTAACATTGGTATTAAGGATGATATACTAGCAGTAACATTGGTATTAAGGATTTTTTTTTTTTTTTATTAAGGATGATGTATTAGCAGTAACATTGGTATTAAGGATGATTTACTAGCAGTAACATTGGTATTAAGGATGATGTACTAGCAGTAACATTGGTATTAAGGATGATATACTAGCAGTAACATTGGTATTAAGGATGATGTACTAGCAGTAACATTGGTATTAAGGATGATATACTAGCAGTAACATTGGTATTAAGGATGATATACTAGCAGTAACATTGGTATTAAGGATGATATACTAGCAGTAACATTGGTATTAAGGATTTTTTTTTATTTTTTTTATTTATTAAGGATGATGTATTAGCAGTAACATTGGTATTAAGGATGATTTACTAGCAGTAACATTGGTATTAAGGATGATGTACTAGCAGTAACATTGGTATTAAGGATGATATACTAGCAGTAACATTGGTATTAAGGATGATGTACTAGCAGTAACATTGGTATTAAGGATGATGTACTAGCAGTAACATTGGTATTAAGGATGATATACTAGCAGTAACATTGGTATTAAGGATGATGTACTAGCAGGAACATTGGTATTAAGGATGATGTACTAGCAGTAACATTGGTATTAAGGATGATTTACTAGCAGTAACATTGGTATTAAGGATGATGTACTAGCAGTAACATTGGTATTAAGGATGATGTACTAGCAGTAACATTTTTTTATTAAGGATGATATACTAGCAGTAACATTGGTATTAAGGATGATGTACTAGCAGTAACATTCGTATTAAGGATGATTTACTAGCAGTAACATTGGTATTAAGGATGATGTACTAGCAGTAACATTGGTATTAAGGATGATGTACTAGCAGTAATTATATTGTATTAAGGATGATTTACTAGCAATAACGTTGTTGTATTAAGGATGATGTACTAGCAGTAACATTGTTATTAAGAATGATGTACTAGCAGTAACATTGTTTTATTAAGGATGATATAATAGCAGTAACATTGGTATTAAGGATGATGTACTAGCAGAAACATTGATAATAAGGATGATGTACTAGCAGTAACATTGGTATTAAGGATGATGTACCAGCAGTAACATTGGTATTAAGGATGATGTGCTAGCAGTAACATTGGTATTAAGGATGATGTACTAGCAGAAACATTGATATTAAGGATGATGTACTAGCAGTAAAATTGGTATTAAGGATGATATACTAGCAGTAACATTGGTATTAAGGATGATATACTAGCAGTAACATTGGTATTAAGGATGATATACTAGCAGTAACATTGGTATTAAGGATGATATACTAGCAGTAACATTGGTATTAAGGATTTTTTATTTTTTATTTTTATTTATTAAGGATGATGTATTAGCAGTAACATTGGTATTAAGGATGATTTACTAGCAGTAACATTGGTATTAAGGATGATGTACTAGCAGTAACATTGGTATTAAGGATGATATACTAGCAGTAACATTGGTATTAAGGATGATGTACTAGCAGTAACATTGGTATTAAGGATGATATACTAGCAGTAACATTGGTATTAAGGATGATATACTAGCAGTAACATTGGTATTAAGGATGATATACTAGCAGTAACATTGGTATTAAGGATTTTTTTTTTTTATTTATTTATTAAGGATGATGTATTAGCAGTAACATTGGTATTAAGGATGATTTACTAGCAGTAACATTGGTATTAAGGATGATGTACTAGCAGTAACATTGGTATTAAGGATGATATACTAGCAGTAACATTGGTATTAAGGATGATGTACTAGCAGTAACATTGGTATTAAGGATGATGTACTAGCAGTAACATTGGTATTAAGGATGATGTACTAGCAGTAACATTGGTATTAAGGATGATGTACTAGCAGTTCTAACATTGGTATTAAGGATGATTTACTAGCAGTAACATTGGTATTAAGGATGATGTACTAGCAGTAACATTGGTATTAAGGATGATGTACTAGCAGTAACATTTTTTTATTAAGGATGATATACTAGCAGTAACATTGGTATTAAGGATGATGTACTAGCAGTAACATTCGTATTAAGGATGATTTACTAGCAGTAACATTGGTATTAAGGATGATGTACTAGCAGTAACATTGGTATTAAGGATGATGTACTAGCAGTAATTATATTGTATTAAGGATGATTTACTAGCAATAACGTTGTTGTATTAAGGATGATGTACTAGCAGTAACATTGTTATTAAGAATGATGTACTAGCAGTAACATTGTTTTATTAAGGATGATATAATAGCAGTAACATTGGTATTAAGGATGATGTACTAGCAGAAACATTGATAATAAGGATGATGTACTAGCAGTAACATTGGTATTAAGGATGATGTACCAGCAGTAACATTGGTATTAAGGATGATGTGCTAGCAGTAACATTGGTATTAAGGATGATGTACTAGCAGAAACATTGATATTAAGGATGATGTACTAGCAGTAAAATTGGTATTAAGGATGATGTGCCAGCAGTAACAAATATATTAAGGATGATGTACTAGCAGTAAAATTGGTATTAAGGATGATGTGCTAGCAGTAACATTGATATTAAGGATTATGTACTAGCAGTAACATTGGTATTAAGGATGATGCACTAGCAGTAACATTCGTATTAAGGATGATATACTAGCAGTAACATTGGTATTAAGGATGTTGTACTTGCAGTAACATTGGTATTAAGGATGATGTACCACCAGTAATAACATTGTATTAAGGATGACGTACTAGCAGTAACATTGGTATTAAGGATGATGTACCACCAGTAACAATATTGTATTAAGGATGAAGTACTAGCAGTAACATTGCTGTATTAAGGATGATGTACTAGCAGTAACATTGCTGTATTAAGGATGATGTACTAGCAGTAACATTGCTATATTAAGGATGATATACTAGCAGTAACATTGCTGTATTAAGGATGATATACTTGCAGAAACATTGCTGTATTAAGGATGATATACTGGCAGTTACATTGGTATTAAGGATGATGTACTAGCGGTAAAATTGTTATATTAAGGATGATTTACTAGCAGTAACATTGGTAAAAGGATGATGTAATAGAGGTAACATTGGTATTAAGGATGATGTACTAGCAGTAACATTCGTATTAAGGATGATATACTAGAAGTAACATTGGTATTAAGGATGATGTACTAGCAGTAACATTGGTATTAAGGATGATTTACTAGCAGGAACATTGGTATTAAGGATGATGTACTAGAAGTAACATTGTTTTATTAAGGATGATATATAGTAGCAGTAACTTTGGTATTAAGGATTATGTACTAGCAGTAACATTGGTATTAAGGATGATGTACTAGAAGTAACATTGTTTTATTAAGGATGATATATAGTAGCAGTAACATTGGTATTAAGGATGATGTACTAGCAGTAACATTGGTATTAAGGATGATGAACTAGCAATAACGTTGTTGTATTAAGGATGATGTACTAGCATTAACATTGTTATTAAGAATGATGTACTAAAATCAACATTTGTTTTAAGGATAATTTACTAGCAGTAACATTGGTATTAAGGATGATGTACTAGCAGTAACATTCATATTAAGGATGATATACTAGCAGTAACATTGGTATTCAGGATGATGTACTAGCAGGAACATTGGTATTAAGGATGATGTACTAGCAGTAACATTGGTATTAAGGATGATTTACTAGCAGAAACATTGGTATTAAGGATGATGTACTAGCAGTAACATTGGTATTAACGATGATATACTAGCAGTAACATTGGTATTAAGGATGATGTACTAGCAGTAACATTGGTATTAAGGATGATTTACTAGCAGTAACATTTGTATTAAGGATGATGTACCACCAGTAACAATATTGTATTAAGGATGATGTACTAGCAGTAACATTGCTGTATTAAGGATTATATACTAGCAGTAACAATTGGTATTAAGGAGTATATACTTGCAGAAACATTGTTGTATTAAGTAGGATATACTGGCAGTTACATTGGTATTAAAGATGATATACTAGCAGTGACATTGGTATTACGCATGATGTACTAGCAGTAACATTGGTATTACGCATGATGTACTAGCAGTACATTTGGTGTTAAGGATGATGTACTATCATTACAATTGTTGTTTAAGGATGATGTACCAGCAGTAAAATGTGTAAAAAGGATGATGTACCAGCAGTAACATTAATAATGTTTTATTAATAATGATATACTAGCAGTAACATTGGTATTAAGGATGATGTACTAGCAGTAACATTGGAATATAGGATGACATACTAGCAGTACAATTGGCATTACGGATTATGTACTAGCAGTAACATTGGAGTTAAGGATGATATACTAGCATTGACATTGTGACTTTACAGTGTATAGTCTATGTAGATCAATAACTAGGGTGTTTTGTCTCCACATAGCCTCATATTCCCTGGTGTCAATAACCAGTGTGTTTTGTATCTCTATAGCTGTTGAGACTTCTAGCTCACTCAGGAAAAAAAAAAAAAAAAAAATAGATAAAAGAGAAGCAAATGGGTCTGATGTTTTCATTTAAATGGGGAACGAGTGATTTCTTTAAGTTTCTTAGATGCTCTGATATGTTACGTTATGTGCGCATGCGCAGCTTCACTAGAGACTTAAATGATGGCACCTGGTAATCATTTCACCGCAGACAATCATCAGGATCACACAGCCCGTTGGTATGTAACTGTGAACTACTCACAGTCTAGCATTAATGTTTAAGTCACTTATATGTTTGAGCACTGAACGTTTACCTCACTGTGTCGGTGTTAGTTGGCCGAGAGTAACTTGTAGCTCGCTGGGTGCGGTAGCTCAGCGACCCAGATGCTGTATAGCATTAGGCTATCATTATCAGCCATTTGCGTTGTGCTGATTTTTCAGAGCACTGTGCTGGTTTCTGGTGGCGGTGGTGATAGCGGTGGTTTGGTTCGGTGATCCATGGTGGAGCGCCGCGTTGTGTTGCGTTTGTGCGTGTGTGGGTCCTATGGACGAGGCATGTGGTGGCATGGGTTCTGTGTCCTGTGGCAGCGTCCGTGGCAACGGCGGAGTCGCTGTGCGCATGCTCCTCTGGCGCTAGGCATTCTGGGTGATGTAGTCAATGCTGTTTTACGACAGATTTGCCACATTTTTTATGGTGTTGTAGGCTTATTTGATTTTCATTATTTACATTATTATATTATATATTTGAATAATATATTGTCATTATTTGTTTGTTGTAATTCAGGTTTATGACCTGTGGTCATTTGATTTAAAATAAAATTAAGGACAAAACACGAGTCATGACATTGTGTGCTTCCTGGTAAGCCTTTTCGGAGGGGTAAATAACGAAAAATCCGAACAGTCATAAATCATGGTTCTCCTTTTACATGGATAATGCAAGGACTAGAACATTCGTCATGAGACTAACTTCTGATAAGCTAACAGTCCACCCACAAAGCTGTCTGCTCATGTGCTGACTTACTAGGCAAATCATTAATGAGTGAAAGCCAAGAAGAGGATAGAGTCTACAGTTAAAGGACTACTTAAAACCCAGTTGGCGGAAAACACTTGAACTTGAGTTAAACGCTAGAAAAGTTGGCAAGATGGCAGCATCAGAGGAGGAGCTGGAGAGGCTAAAACAGAAGCGGTCAGCAGCCCAGACTGCGTTCACTAGAAGAGCCAATTACCTCGCCTCCAGAGCTAGTGCACTGGGGGAAAGTGAAATGAGAAGTGAGTGGAGGAACTTTAAAGTGGATCACTCCAGAGTCAGAGATGCAGGGTTTGAGTATGCCACGGCCCTGAGAGAAGTGGACGACGATGAAGTCAAAAAGAAGGCGGAAAACATTGACGGAAAACAGCAGAATGTGACTGTAAGTTTGATGAAACTGAACAAATCATCCTGATCAGCTTCTGGACAAGGTTCGCTGAGGCGGAAATTACCACCCTCACTGAAGAGGCTGGATCAGCCATGGACCAGGCCGAGGCAACCGATCACCACCATATGACCAGGAGGGAATGTGAATTGATTCATAGGTACCTGGAACGGGAGGTCTACAACTTCGAACGAGGATTGGATGAGTGGAAAGATTTGATCCCTCGGTCCAAGGCAACAGAGTCAAAGGACCAGATCCGGAAGTTGAAGAAAAGGCGTGAAAAACTGTGGGATGAGTGGGCATGGAAAGGCGGTTCTCAATCTGACGACGAAGAGAAACTGGGAAGAGTGAAAATTGTGGAGCAGGAGGAGCCAGTTGGGGCTTACAACTACAGGCCCCAGATCAGCCTAGAACGTGCACGCTTGCCCATGTTTGCTGGTAATATGAGGGATTACTACCGCTGGAAAGCTGAATGGGAGGACTTGCAACGTCTGGGAAACCCTCATGGATTGGAAAATGTGAGGAAATTCCATCTCTTGGGAAGCCTAGATGAAAAAGTCAAGAGGGACCTCGTATTGTCCAGCTGTGGATCCGCCAACGACGTGTTCAGGCTCCTGGACAACAAGTACGGAAATAAGCCGAAAATAGTGCTGCTGATTGCACAAGAAGTGCAAGGACTTTTCCCCATCAAAGGAAACCATCCGAGGAAGACAATCGAACTGATTCAAGCAGTGGAGAGAGCTCTTCGTGACCTACAAGTCTTAGGGGAGGAAGATGCTGTAAAGAACCGAGTGGTTGTGCAGTCGATTGAAAGTAAGCTTCCTGACTCCCTGAAAGAAAAGTGGTTAACACACAAAAATGACCCTGGAAGCGGGTTTTCACCACGCAACCACTTCGACTGTCTACTGCAATACTTGAAAAAGCAGGAGGACATTCTCGAGGAGCTAGACCAGCTACAGCCTAGCCCGGCGGACAATACTGAGAGGTCAAGCGAAAAGAAAAACAAAAGGAGGGCATTCACCAGAGCCACATCAGGAAACACCCTAAAGGGCTCTCAACCAAGCTCATGCATCACATGTGGAGACAACGAGCACGGAGGTAGGCTGTTCGCCTGCAAGGTCTTCAAGAAGCTCAATCTGACAGGCAAGAAGGCTCAGCTTAGGAGAGCAGGAGCATGCTTTAAGTGCTTGCGCCTTCATGGTGACGATGGTGGCTGCACACAAAAGTATCTATGCTCAAAGGATGACTGTCAGAAAGAGGGCTCTTCAGACCACAATTACTTGCTCTGTCCAAAGCCACAGATCAAGAAGAAAGAGGAAAAGAGTGGAGAGCAGAGCGAGGCAAAATTGGGGAAAAGGGGGCTTGGACTAACCAACAAACCGGAGGAGCTCCTTGCCAAACTTTCTCCAGAGCTGCGAGCAGAGTTCAAAGAAGCCTTTTCAAATAAGATCACGACAAAAGTGTGTGCTAGCACTGGTTGTGAGCCAAAGGAGTGCCCTGTCATAATGATGCTGTTGGATGTGATGACAAACTCTGGCCAGCTAGTCGGTACGTTGATTGATCTCGCTTCAGATACTGATTATATCTCTAATAAAGCAGCAGAGCGTCTCAAGCTAAATGGTGAGAACATTAAGTTGATTGTCCAAGGTGTTGGAGGGATGGAGAAAACTATTACTACCAAGAAGTATACCCTGAGGCTGAGAGTAAAAACTCCCAAAGGTACAATAGCAGAGCACAAACTCCTATGTTACGGCTTGGAAGATGTTGCGAAGGTGAACCAGGCTGTCACGCCACAGCAACTGCAGAAGTTCTTTCCAAATGTTCCACTCAAGGACTTGGTCCGGCCCGAAAAGATCGACCTGTTGATTAGCCACAGGGAGGGTCGCCTGGTCCCACAGCCAGTCAGAGTAGTTGGAGACCTCGTCCTCTGGGATGGCCCCCTTGGGAAGACTGTTGGAGGAACGCATCCTGACCTCTTTGAAGTGATAGACCTAGCAGTGCACAGGTCTGAAACACATTTCGCTAGGTCAATGAGAACAGCTTCAAGGGCGTACAAAGAGATTCCCGTGAAGACGGAAGGACCCAGTGGAGTTTCGGTGGAAGAAGAAGACGCAATCCTCCGAAACACTGCAACTACCAACAAATATGTTTTTGAATGGTTCAAGTGGGACAGTATTGGCGCCGCCTGTGAGCCTCAGTGTGGTGGCTGCAGATGCGGTAGGTGCCCCCCTGGAGGCAAGGAAATGACCCTAGGAGAGGAAAGAGACTTGGAGAAAATAAAGGAATGTCTCACCTACGTTCAAGCTGACAAGCACAGCGAATCCCCCCACTGGGACGCAGCTTACCCGTGGAAAGGAGACCCCGCAACGCTGCCTGACAATCGACGTGCAGTGGAAGCAACCTTTTTAAACACTGAGAAACGACTGGAGAGGGAGCCGGAATGGAAGGCTGCGTACAGAGAGCAAATCCACGATATGGTCTCAAGAGGGGCTGCCGTTAAAGTCACCCAAGAGGAAATCGATAGCTGGAAGGGACCTAAGTAGTATATCAGTCATTTAGTTGCTCCTAATCCTCACTCAACCATTACCCCTGTAAGAATTGTCTGGAACAGTAGCCAAGAATTCATGGGAATAAATTTAAATGACCTACTGTACAAGGGTCCTGACGTCCTAAATTAGATAAGGGGCGTGCTTCTGAGATTCAGGACTGGGTTGTACGCCGCCCTGGGCGATGTGAAAAAAATTTACAACTCTGTCTGGCTAGAAGACAAAGAAGTACACCTCCATCGATTCCTCTGGAGAGACAGTCCTGAGGAGGTGATCGAAGTCTTTGCTGTCGTCAGGGTCAACATTAGCGATAAACCTGCTGGTTGTATCGCCCAGGTGGCAATGAGAGAAACAGCCAACCTGCCCCAGTTTGCAGCCATGGTTGAGGAGCGCAGAGTTGTGGTAGAAGATAGTTATGTGGATGACATCTTGACGTCCCACAATGACTTGCGGATACTGGAGAAAATCACCAAAGGAGTGGAAAAGATCTTAAAGGCTGGAGGCTTCTCCCTTAAGCCATGGGTGTTATCAGGCCAAAGTGGGAGGTCCGCAACCACAACTGATGCCAGTATCAGTAAGACAACTGTGAGTGTGCCCAAAACGCTGGTGTTACCCAACCAGATGCGGGACGAAGAAAGCAAAGCACTTGGAGTCGGCTATGAACCAGAGACTGACAAACTTTGTGTGATGACCTCCGTAAATTTCTCAAAGAAGAGAGGAAAGATGAGGACAGGAGTCGATTTGCGCGAAGAGGAAGTCAGAGGTAAAACTCCAAACCCATTGACCCGTCGGATGCTGCTAAGCCAGATCGCTGGATTCTACGACCCCATTGGTCTTGCCACACCCGCAAAGCAGAAAGGGGTGATGCTTGTGAGAGAAGCTTACCAAGAAGCGAGTATAAGCAGTCCAGTTAAGGACACTTGGGATGACCCACTCTCACCAAAACTACGGGAGGCTTCCATAAGACTCCTCGAAGAATATGTGAGACTTGCCCAGATCAGGTTCGAAAGAAGCCTCACACCAACTGGAACCATAGGCCATCCAATGGGAGTCACGTTTTCAGATGGGAGTGAGGCTTCCTACGGCGTGGTGCTCTATCTCCGTTGGGAGACGCAGAATGGGGTCGTAGTGAGGCTGGTTGAGTCAAAAGCAAAGCTTACCCCTCTCAACCAGAAAGGAGACGTGATTAAGGCAGAGGTATGTGGTGCTGTCTTTTCGATCCGCCTGAGAAAATACCTTGTAAAGCACTGCCGCATCAAGGTCGCACGCTGGGTCCACTTCATGAATAGCCAAACAATCCTGGGAGCAATTCACAAGGATAGCTATGGCTACCAAACTTTCTTCGCTAACCGCATTGGAGAGATCCAGAAGGCTGGACCAGTGGAAGACTGGAGGTGGATTGAGGGCAACCTGAACATAGCAGACATCATCACAAGGGGAGCAACTCCTGAGGAACTCGATGAAGGGTCAGAGTGGCAACAAGGCCCAGAGTTCCTGAGTTGACCTGAGGCTGAGTGGCCTGTGAAAACGGCCAGTGAGATAGTGACCAGTGTGGCTGATTACGTTAAAAGGCTGCAGAGAAGAGCGTTCTCAGCTGTAGTCACCAGGTCTCAGGCAGAGAAATTCTCAGGCCCCAGCAATACTGATGTTGGGGCAAACTTGCAAGACTCCGCACCGCAACCGCAGATGAAAGACCAAGGCCCAACTCCAGCAGTAGAGAGGCCAAAGAGGAAGCCCTGGGGTGTAGCTCTAGTGCGCCTTGTTGGGCCCGAACGATTCAGTAGCTTGTCTAAATTGTGTGGAACAATTGCCTGGGTTCGAAGAGCTGCAGAATCCTGGCTGAGGACAAGCTACCAAGCCTCGAGCTCAGCAAAGTGGGAGGTGGGGGGCCCCAGGCTGTCTGTGGGAGAGAGAACGGCGGCTTTCCAAGACCTAGCCCTTGCGGCCCAAGACGGCGTGAACTTTCAGGATACGACCTTAAACCGCCTTGTTGTGATTAAAGATGACAACAATGGACTCTTACTTTGTGATGGTAGAGTCCAGTCTTGGAATGAAGACGGAACCGCTGTACCTTTAATCCCGTTCCGGTCGTGGCTGGGGGCCTTGCTTGCGAGGGAAGCTCACGAAGCGAATCACGAAGGGGTGGTTGCCACACTGCTGCACACTAAAAGAAAGGCCTGGGTTGTGCAAGGTCGGAGGACAGTGAAGAAGGTGGTCAACAGGTGCATCACTTGCAAGAAGCAAAGAGCCCGGCTGTGCCAGCAAGTGATGAGCGCTCTTCCTCAGGAACGTACCAGTAGAGCGAACCCATTCGAGTATACTACACTAGACCTCTTTGGACCCTTTGAAGTGAGGGATGCTGTTAAGAAAATAACCAAGAAAAAGGTCTGGGGAGTCATGTATTGCTGCATGACTTCCAGAGCCGTCCATGCTGATCTCGTCGACGACCAGTCTTCTGAGAGCTTTCTTCAGGCCTACTCCCGGTTCACTGCTCTGAGGGGGCATCCCAAAAAGCTATGGTCAGACAGAGGCACAAACTTTGTGGGCGCCAGGCCTGCTCTGAGAGAGCTACAGAAGCACCTGGCCTGTTTGCAGAAGGCATCCGTTGAAGACAAGGCTGCCAGATATAGCACAGAGTGGCAATGGGACTTTCATCCTGCAGACTCGCCACACAGGAATGGAGCAGCAGAGGCAGCTGTCAAGCTCCTTAAAAGAGGTCTTAACAGTCTTGGCGGAACAACTGGCTGCTACATCTGGGGGGAGTTCCAGACACTTCTCTACTCTGCAGCCAACTTGACTAATGAGCGACCCATCGACGCCAGGGCACAAGAACAAGAGGACTCAGTGTAGTACTTGACCCCCAACTCACTTATCCTGGGGCGCACTGGACAGGGAGGAGACATACACGGAATCGACATGGAAACCCACTCTTGGCGCAGACTGAGGGCTGTCCAGGCTTGAGTCGACAGGTTCTGGAAGAAATGGAGTGAACTGGCAGGACCAAACGTGTTCATACGACACAAGTGGCACCGAGCAGAGAGAAGTATCAAGGTTGGAGACATAGTCTGGATTGCAGACCAGAACGCTCTAAGGGGGCAGTTCCGGCTCGGCCGGGTTGCTACAACATATCCAGACGAGAAGGGGGTTGTCCGGGATGCGGACATAACAACCTGCATGGGTCTTCCTGCTCCCATGGTTCCCAGGGCCCGGAGAAAGGACTCTACCATGCACACGACAATCGTAATTCGCAGGGATGTGCGGAGGTTGGTGATCTTGATTCCTGCTGAAGACCAAGAGGAGGTAAGATAAGTCCTCGTCATGGGTACCCAAAGACTGTGACTCTGTGTTCTTTGCTTAGCTAGCGGGTAACCCTGGGAGGCAACTGAGTGCTTCAAGGGCAAACCTACACTCAGTAGGAGGAAAGTTGGTGGAGCCTACCTCCTTAGGTAATACATATTTGTTTGTAAATGCCTACAAAGACTGGACTTTAGTTTGAAATTCTCACTGAGAGACTCAAGAGACTGTGCCCTCCTTGGATCTTCGATCAGTCGGCCAAGTGGGAGGTGTTGAGACTTCTAGCTCACTCAGGAAAATAAAAAATTAAATAAAAATAAAACAAATATATAAATAGATAAAAGAGAAGCAAATGGGTCTGATGTGTTCAATTAAATGGGGAACGAGTGATTTCTTTAAGTTTCTTAGATGCTCGGATATGTTACGTTATGTGCGCATGCGCAGCTTCACTAGAGACTTAAATTATGGCACCTGGTAATCATTTCACGACAGACAATCATCAGGAGCACACAGCCCGTTGGTATGTAACTGCGAACTACTCACAGTCTAGCATTAATGTTTAAGTCACTTATATGTTTGAGCACTGAACGTTTACCTCACTGTGTCGGTGTTAGTTGGCCGAGAGTAACTTGTAGCTCACTGGGTGCGGTAGCTCAGCGACCCAGATGCTGTATAGCATTAGGCTATCATTATCAGCCATTTGCCTTGTGCTGATTGTTTGGAGCACTCTGCTGGTTTCTGGTGGCGGTGGTGATAGCGGTGGTTTGGTTCGGTGATCCATAGTGGAGCGCCGCGTTGTGTTGCGTTTGTGCGTGTGTGGGTCCTATGGACGAGGCATGTGGTGGCATGGGTTCTGTGTCCTGTGGCAGCGTCCGTGGCAACGGCGGAGTCGCTGTGCGCATGCTCCTCTGGCGCTAGGCATTCTGGGTGATGTAGTCAATGCTGTTTTAAGCCAGATTTGCCACATTTTTGATGGTGTTGTAGGCTTATTTGATTTTCAAATTTACATTATTATTATATTATATATTTGAATAATATATTGTCATTATTTGTTTGTTGTAATTCAGGTTTATGACCTGTGGTCATTTGATTTAAAATAAAATTAAGGACAAAACACGAGTCATGACATTGTGTGCTTCCTGGTGAGCCTTTTCGGAGGGGTAAATAACGAAAAATCCGAACAATAGCCGTATCTTCCCTGGTGTCAATAACCAGTGTTATTTGTCTCTCTATAGCCTTATCTTCCCTGGTGTCAATAACCAGTGTGTTTTGTCTCTCTATAGCCTTATCTTCCCTGGTGTCAATAACCAGTGTTATTTGTCTCTCTATAGCCTTATCTTCCCTGGTGTCAATAACCAGTGTGTTTTGTCTCTCTATGGCCTCATCTTCCCTGGTGTCAATAACCAGTGTGTTTTGTCTCCACATAGCCTCATCTTCCCTGGTGTCAATAACCAGTGTGTTTTGTCTCTCTATAGCCTTATCTTCCCTGGTATCAATAACCAGTGTGTTTTGTCTGTCGATAGCCTCATCTTCCCTGGTGTCAATAACCAGTGTGTTTTGTCTCTCTATAGCCTTATCTTCCTTGGCGTCAATAACCAGTGTGTTTTGTCTCACATAGCCTAATTAATTATAATTAATTAATCTTCCCTGGTATCAATAACCAGTGTGTTTTGTCTGTCGATAGCCTCATCTTCCCTGGTGTCAATAACCAGTGTGTTTTGTCTCTCTATATCCTTATCTTCCCTGGTGTCAATAACCAGTGTGTTTTGTCTCCACATAGCCTAATCTTCCCTGCTGTCAATAACCAGTGTGTTTTGTCTCTCTATAGCCTAATCTTCCCTGGTGTCAATAACCAGTGTGTTTTGTCTCCACATAGCCTCATCTTGCCTGGTGTCAATAACAAGTGTGTTTTGTCTCTCTATAGCCTTATCTTCTCTGGTGTCAATAACCAGTGTGTTTTGTCTCTCTATAGCCTTATCTTCCCTGGTATCAATAACCAGTGTGTTTTGTCTGTCGATAGCCTCATCTTCCCTGGTGTCAATAACAAGTGTGTTTTGTCTCTCTATAGCCTTATCTTCTCTGTTGTCAATAACCAGTGTGTTTTGTCTCTCTATAGCCTCATCTTCCCTGGTGTCAATAACCAGTGTGTTTTGTCTCTCTATATCCTTATCTTCCCTGGTGTCAATAACCAGTGTGTTTTGTCTCCACATAGCCTAATCTTCCCTGCTGTCAATAACCAGTGTGTTTTGTCTCTCGATAGCCTAATCTTCCCTGGTGTCAATAACCAGTGTGTTTTGTCTCCACATAGCCTCATCTTGCCTGGCGTCAATAACCAGTGTGTTTTGTCTCCACATAGCCTCATCTTCCCTGGTGTCAATAACCAGTGTGTTTTGTCTCTCTATAGCCTAATCTTCCCTGGTTTCAATAACCAGTGTGTTTTGTCTCTCTATGTCCTTATCTTCCCTGGTGTCAATAACCAGTGTGTTTTGTCTCCACATAGCCTAATCTTCCCTGGTGTCAATAACCAGTGTGTTTTGTCTCCACATAGCCTCATCTTGCCTGGCGTCAATAACCAGTGTGTTTTGTCTCCACATAGCCTCATCTTCCCTGGTGTCAATAACCAGTGTGTTTTGTCTCTCTATAGCATTTTCTTCACTGGAGTCAATAACCAGTGTGTTTTGTCTCCACATAGCCTAATCTTCCCTGGAGTCAATAACCAGTGTGATTTATCTCCACATAGCCTTATCTTCCCTATTGTCAATAACCAGTGTGTTTTGTCTCCACATAGCCTCATCTTCCCTGGTGTCAATAACCAGTGTGTTTTGTCTCTCTATAGCCTTATCTTCCCTGGTGTCAATAACCAGTGTGTTTTGTCTCTCTATAGCCTCATCTTCCCTGGTGTCAATAACCAGTGTGTTTTGTCTCCACATAGCCTAATCTTCCCTAGTGTCAATAACCAGTGTGTTTTGTCTCTCTATAGCCTTATCTTCCCTGGTGTCAATAACCAGTGTGTTTTGTCTCTCTATAGCCTCATCTTCTCTGGTGTCAATAACCAGTCTGTTTTGTCTCTCTATAGCCTTATCTTCCCTGGTGTCAATAACCAGTGTGTTTTGTCTCCACATAGCCTCATCTTCCCTGGTGTCAATAACAAGTGTGTTTTGTCTCCACATAGCCTAATCTTCCCTGGTATCAATAACCAGTGTGTTTTGTCTCTCTATAGCCTCATCTTCCCTGGTGTCAATATCCAGTTTGATTTGTCTCTCTATAGCCTTATCTTCCCTGGTGTCCGCATCACATCTGACATCCACTTCACTGAGTTCCTGGAAGGTTTGGGCCCCGCACAGCTAGCCGGTAGACAGACACTTGCCACGCCACCAATGGGTAAGCACCTTGACTCTTTCCCCTTTTTATGACTCCTCCTAGAAATCACTCCTCCCCCTTTGCCATAACCCGTCCTCCTTTTTATGACACCTCCTACTTGTTATGATGTTCCCTGCAGGTGACATCCAGATGGGATCTTTAGGGTAGTGTTCTGGTTAGAATATTAATATATATGTTCTCTGCAGATGACATCCTTATGGGATGGTTAAGGTGGAGGTTGCGGTTATAACACTAATATATATATTCTCTGCAGGTGATATCCAGATGGGATGGTTATGGTAGTGTTCTGGTTAGAATATTAATACACTACATGACCAAAAGCATGTGGACACCTGCTCATTTAACATCTCATTCCAAAATCATGGGCTTTAATATGGAGTTGGTCCCCCCTTTGCTGCTATAACAGCCTCCACTCTTCTTGGAAGGCTTTCCACTAGATGTTGGAACATTGCTGCGGGGACTTGCTTCCATTCATTCACAAGAGCATTAGTGAGGTCGGGCACTGATGTTGGGTGATTAGGCTTTGCTTGCAGTTGGCGTTCCAATTCATCCCAAAGGTGTTGGATGGGGTTGAGGTCCGGGCTCTGTGCAGGCCAGTCAAGTTCTTCCACACCGATCTCGTCAAACCATTGCTGTATGGACCTCCCTTTGTGTACGGGGGCATTGTCATGCTGAAAGACCATAATTCCTCCTCCACCAAAAAATACAGTTGGCACTATGCATTCGGGCACGTAGCATTCTCCTGGCATCTGCCAAACCCAGATTTGTTTAGACTGCTCCAGAGTCCAATGGCGGCGAGCTTTACACCAATCCAGCCTACGCTTGGCATTGCGCATGGTGATCTTAGGCTTGTGTGCGGCTGCTCAGCCATTGAAACCCATTTCATGAAGCTTCCGACTAACAGTTTTTGTGCTGACGTTACTTCCAGAGGCAGTTTGGAACTCAGTAGTGAGTGTTGCAACCGAGGACAGATTATTTTAAAGTGATAAGCGCTTCAGCACTTGGCTGTCCCGTTCTGTGAGCGTCTGTGGCCTACACTTCACGGCTGAGTCGATGTTGCTTCTAGAGTTTCCAGGAGGAGTGATAACAGCACTCACAATAACAGCACTTACAGTTGACCAGGGCAGCTCTAGCAGGGCAGGAATTTGACGCACTGACTTGTTGGAAAGGTGGCATCCTATGACGATGCCAAGTTGAAAGTCACTGAGCTGTTTAGTAAGGCCATTATACTGCCATTGATTGTCTATGGAGATTACATGGCTGTGTGCTCGGTTTTATACACCTGTCAGCAACGGGTGTGGCTGAAATAACTGAATCCACTAATATGAAGGGGTGTCCACATACTTTTGTATATATAGTGTATGTTCTCTGCAGGAACATCCAGATGGGATGGTAAGGGTTGGGGTTAGTTAAATAATACAGTTGAAGTCGGAAGTTTACACTTAGGTTGGAGTCATTAAAACTTGTTTTTCAATCACTCCACAAATTTCTTGTTAACAAACTATCATTTTGGCAAGTCGGTTAGGACATCTATTTTGTGCATTTTTCCAACAATTGTTTACATACAGATTATTTCACTTATAATTCACTGAATCACAATTCCAGTGGGTCAGAAATGTACATACACTAAGTTGACTGTGCCTTTAAACAGCTTGGAAAATTCCAGGAAATGATGTCATGGCTTTAGAAGTTTCTGATAGGCTAATTGACATCATTTGAGTCAATTGGAGGTGTACCTGTGGATGTATTTCAAGGCCTACCTTCAAACTCAGTGCCTCTTTGCTTGACATCATGGGAAAATCTAAAGAAATCAGCCAAGACCTCAGAAAAAACTTGTAGACCTCCATAAATCTGGTTCATCCATGGGAGCAATTTTCAAATGCCTGAAGGTACCACGTTCATCTATACAAACAATAGTACGCAAGTATAAACACCATGGGACCACGCAGCCATCATACCGCTCAGGAAGGAGACGCGTTCTGTCTCCTAGAGATGAACGTCCTTTGGTGCGAAAAGTGCAAATCAATCCCAGAACAACAGCAAAGGACCTTGTGAAGATGCTGGAGGAAACAGGTACAAAAGTATCTATATCCACAGTAAAACGAGTCCTATATCAACATAACCTGAAAGGCCAATCAGCAAGGAAGAAGCCACTTCTCCAAAACCGCCATAAAAAAGTCAGCAGCTGTACACGGGACAAAGATCATACTTTTTGGAAGTCTACATACCCCTTATCCAAATACATTTAAACTCAGTATTTCACAATTCCTGACATTTAATCCTAGTAAAAATTCCCTGTCTTAGGTCAGTTAGAATCACCACTTTATTTTAAAAATGTGAAATGTCAGAATAATAGTAGAGAGAATGATTTATTTCAGCTTTTCTTTCTTTCATCACATTCCCAGTGGGTCAGAAGTTTACATACACTCAATTGATTTGGTAGCATTTCCTTTAAATTGGGTCAAACGTTTCGGGTAGCCTTCCACAAGCTTCCCACAATAAGTTGGGTGAATTTTGGTCCATTCCTCCTGACAGAGCTGGTGTAACTGAGTCAGGTTTGTAGGATTCCTTGCTCGCACACGCTTTTTCAGTTCTGCCCACACATTTTCAATAAGATTGAGGTCAGGGCTTTGTGATGGCCACTCCAATACCTTGACTTTGTTGTCCTTAAGCCATTTTGCCACAACTTTGGAAGTATGCTTGGGGTCATTGTCCATTTGGAAGACCCATTTGCAACCAAGCTTTAACTTCCTGACTGATGTCTTGAGATGTTGCTTCAATATATTCACATAATTTTCCTTCCTCATGATGCCATCTATTTTGTGAAGTGCACCAGTCCCTCCTGCAGCAAAGCACCCCCACAGCATGATGCTGCCACCCCCGTGCTTCACAGTTGGGATGGTGTTCTTCGGCTTGCAAGCATCCCCCTTTTTCCTCTAAACATAAATATGGTCAATATGGCCAAACCGTTCTATTTTTGTTTCACCAGACCAGAGGACAGTTCACCAAAAAGTATGATCTTTGTCCCCATGTACAGTTGCAAACCGTAGTCTGGCTTTTTTATGGCAGTTTTGGAGCAGTAGCTTCTTCCTTGCTGAGTGGCCATTCAGGTTATGTCGATATAGGACTCGTTTTACTGTGGATATAGATACTTTTGTACCTGTTTCCTCCAGCATCTTCACAAGGTCCTTTGCTGTTGTTCTGGGATTGATTTGCACTTTTCGCACCAAAGGACGTTCATCTCTAGGAGACAGAACGCGTCTCCTTCCTGAGCGGTATGATGGCTGCGTGGTCCCATGGTGTTTATACTTGCGTACTATTGTTTATATAGATGAACGTGGTACCTTCAGGCGTTTGGAAATTGCTCCCAAGGATGAACCAGACTTGTGGAGGTCTACAATGTTTTTTCGGAGGTCTTGGCTGATTTCTTTTGATTTTCCCATGATGTCAAGCAAAGAGGCACTGAGTTTGAAGGTAGGCCTTGAAATACATCCACAGGTACACCTCCAATTGACTCAAATGATGTCAATTAGCCTATCAGAAGCTTCTAAAGCCATGACATTTTCTGGAATTTTCCAAGCTGTTTAAAGGCACAGTCAACTTAGTGTATGTACACTTCTGACCCACTGGAATTGTGATAAAGTGAATTATAAGTGAAATAATCTGTCTGTAAACAATTGTTGGAAAAATTACTTGTGTCATGCACAAAACAGATGTCCTAACCAACTTGCCAAAACTATAGTTTGTTAACAAGAAATTTGTGGAGTGGTTGAAAAATGAGTTTTAATGACTCCAACCTAAGTGTATGTAAACTTCCGACTTCAACTGTAGTTGAAGTTTAGCGTTTAGTGCATGATTTGTCCCAAGTACAATGCTTTTAGTTTTTGAAATATTTAGGACTAACTTGTTCCTTGCTACCCATTCTGAAACTAACTGCAGCTATTTGTCAAGTGTTGCAGTCATTTAAGTTGCTGTAGTAGCTGACATATAGTGTTGAGTTATCCACATACATAGACACACTGGCTTTACTCAAAGCCAGTGGCATGTCGTTAGTAAAGATTGAAAAAAGTAAGGGGCCTAAACAGCTACCCTGGGGAATTCCTGAAACTACCTGGATTATGTTTATGGGCACCTGAGTGGCGCGGTGGTCTAAGGCACTGCATATCAGTGCTTGAGGCATCACTACAGACCCCCTTGTTCGATTCCAAGCTGTATCACAACCGGCCATGATTGGGAGTCCCATAGGGCGGCGCACAATTGGCCCAGCGTCGTCCGGGTTTGGCCGGTGTAGGCCATCATTGTAAA
Source organism: Coregonus clupeaformis (assembly GCF_020615455.1). NCBI lineage: Eukaryota > Metazoa > Chordata > Actinopteri > Salmoniformes > Salmonidae > Coregonus > Coregonus clupeaformis. The sequence continues at coordinate 45,898 of NW_025534506.1, read as the reverse complement.
TAAGAATTTGTTCTTAACTGACTTGCCTAGTTAAATAAAGGTTAAAAAAAAGTTTTACAAAAATAATGTTTGAGAGGCTTCCATTAAAGAACACCCTCTGCGTTCTGTTAGACAAGTAACTCTTTATCCACATTATGGCAGGGGGTGTAAAGCCATAACACATGTTTTTCCAGCTGCAGACAATGATGGATAATGTCAAAAGCTGCACTGAAGTCTAACAAGACAGTCTCCACAATCATTTTATCATCAATTTCTCTCAGCCAATCATCAGTCATTTGTGTAAGTGCTGTGCTTGTTGAGTGTCCTTCCCTATAAGCGTGCTGAAAGTCTGTTGTCAATTTGTTTACTGTGAAATAGCACTGTATCTGGTTGTAATGATGTCAGGTCATAGTATTGTGAGGATCGAGGTAGAGTTACGAGATAATTGGTTTGGGGCCATGAAGTCTACATTCCTTATGTCAAAGTAGATTAGTGATGTTTAGGGTAGTGTGATTGATGGACAGGATATAATGACCTGGGGCAAAGGGTAATAACAACAGAGATGGTTGATGGTTTCCAGATGTAGGTGAAAGGAAGAAAAACCAAGGGTACATAATGGAGAGTGAATCTTTGTTCGATAGTTGGAAACAGCAAACGGCAAAGCTCTGTCCATTGTTGTCTCTAACCCCGTACCGATTAATACAACTTTGCATTAACTTTCTACAAAGTGTCTAACTATATTCTTACATCTTTGATTACTTGAACACCCGAGAACTCATCATAACACTGGTCAAACACCATTTTTTCCAGAAGTTTACTAAGGGTTGGTAACAGGCTGATTGGTCGGCTATTTGAGCCAGTAAAGGGGGCATTACTATTCTTGGGTACCAGAATTACTTTAGCTTCCCTCCAGGCCTGAGGGCACACACTTTCTAGTAGGCTTAAATTGAAGATGTGGCAAATAGGAGTGGCAATATCGTCTGCTATTATCCTCAGTAATTTTCCATCCAGATTGTCAGACCCCGGTGGCTTGTCATTGTTGATAGACAACAATACTTTTTTCACCTCTTCCAAACTGACTTTACACAATTCAAAAGTACAATGCTTGTCATTCATAATTTGGTCAGATATGCTTGGATATGTAGTGTTAGCGTTTGTTGCTGGCATGTCATGCCTAAGTTTGCTAATCTTGCCAATGAAAAAGTAATTAAAGTAGTTGGCAATATCAGTGAGTTTTGTAATGATTGACCTGATTCAATGAATGTTGGAGCCGAGTTTGCCCTTTTTCCCAAAATGTCATATAAGGTGCTCAAAAGCTTTTTATTATCATTCTCAGGGTTGCGGTTAGAATATTAATATATATTTTCTCTGCAGGTGAGATCCAGATGGGATGGTTAGGCTTGGGGTTAGAATATTAATATATATGTTCTCTGCAGGTGACATCCAGATAGGGATGGTTAGGTTTGGGGTTAGTATGTTCATACATACATTACCAGTCAAAAGTTTGGACACACCTACTCATTCCAGGGTTTTTCTTTATTTTTACTATTTTCTACGTTGTAGACATCAAAACTATGAAATAACACATATGGAATCATATAACTGTCTCACTGTCAACTGCGTTTATTTTCAGCAAACTTAACATGTGTAAATATTTGTATGAATAAGATTCAACAACTGAGACATAAACTGAACAAGTTCCACAGACATGTGACTAACAGAAATGGAATAATGCGTCCCTGAACAAAGGGGGGGGTCAAAATCAAAAGTAACAGTCAGTATCTGGTGTGGCCACCAGCTGCATTAAGTACTGCAGTGCATCTCCTCCTCATGGACTGCACCAGATTTGCCAGTTCTTGCTGTGAGATGTTACCCAACTCTTCCACCAAGGCACCTGCAAGTTCCCAGACATTTCTGGGGGGAATGGCCCTAGCCCTCACCCTCCGATCCAACAGGTCCCAGACGTGATCAATGGAATTGAGATCCGGGCTCTTCACTGGCCATGGCAGAACACTGACATTCCTGTCTTGCAGGAAATCACGCACAGAACGAGCAGTATGGCTGGTGGCATTGTCATGCTGGAGGGTCATGTCAGGATGACCCTGCAGGAAGGGTACCACATGAGGGAGGAGGATTTCTTCCCTGTAACGCACAGCGTTGAGATTGCCTGCAATGACAACAAGCTCAGTCCGATGATGCTGTGACACACTGCCCCAGACCATGACGGACCCTCCACCTCCAAATCGATCCCGCTCCAGAGTACAGGCCTCGGTGTAATGTTCATTCCTTCGACGATAAACGCGAATCCGACAATCACCCCTGGTGAGACAAAACCGCGACTCGTCAGTGAAGAGCACTTTTTGCCAGTCCTGTCTGGTCCAGCGACGGTGGGTTTGTGCCCATAGGCGACGTTGTTGCCAGTGATGTCTGGTGAGGACCTGCCTTACAACAGGCATACAAGCCCTCAGTCCAGCCTCTCTCAGCCTGATGTGGACAGTCTGAGCACTGATGGAGGGATTTGTGCGTTCCTGGTGTAACTCAGGCAGTTGTTGTTGCCATCCTGTACCTGTCCCGCAGGTGTGATGTTCGGATGTACCGATCCTGTGCAGGTGTTGTTACACATGGTCTGCCACTGCGAGGATGATCAGCTGTCCGTCCTGTCTCCCTGTAGCGCTGTCTTAGGCGTCTCACAGTACGGACATTGCAATTTATTGCCTTGGCCACATCTGCAGTCCTCACGCCTCCTTGCAGCATGCCTAAGGCACATTCACGCAGATGAGCAGGGACCCTGGGCATCTTTCTTTTGGTGTTTTTCAGAGTCAGTAGAAAGGCATCTTTAGTGTCCTAAGTTTTCATAACTGTGACCTTAATTGCCTACCACCGTCTGTAAGCTGTTAGTGTCTTAACGACCGTTCCACAGGTGCATGTTCATTAATTGTTTATGGTTCACTGAACAAGCATGGGAAACAGTGTTTAAACCCTTTACAATGAAGATCTGTGAAGTTATTTTGATTTTTACAAATGATCTTCGAAAGACAGGTTCCTGAAAAAGGGTGTTTCTTTTTTTGCTGAGTTTAGTAACCAAAAAAGTGTTAAAGAAATCAAAATATATTTTGCATTTGAGATTCTTCAAAATAGGCACCCTTTGCCTTGATGACAGCTTTGCACACTCTTGGCACTCTCTCAACCAGCTTCATGAGGTAGTCCCCTTGAATGCATTTCAATTAACAGGTGTGCCTTGTTAATTTGTGGAAATAATTTCCTTCTTAATGTGTTTCAGCCAATCAGTTGTGTTGTGACAAGGTAGGGGTTGTATACAGAAGATACCCTATTTGGTAAAAGACCAAGTCCATATTATGGCAAGAACATCTCAAATAAGCAAAGAGAAATGACAGTCCATCATTACTTAAGACATGAAGGTCAGTCAATCCAGAAAATGTCAAGAACTTTGAAAGTTTCTTGAAATGCAGTCGCAAAAACCATCAAGCGCTATGATGAAACTGGCTCTCATGAGGACCACCACAGGAAAGGAATACCCAGTTACCTCTGCTGCAGAGGATAAGTTCATTAGAGTGAATTGCACCTCAGATTGCAGCCCAAATTAATGCTTCACAGAGTTCAAGTAACAAACACATGTCAACATCAACTGTTCAGAGGAGACTGCGTGAATCAGGCCTTCATGGTTGAATTGCTGCAAAGAAACCACTACTAAAGGACACCAATAAGAAGAAGAGACTTGCTTGGGCCAAGAAACATGAGCAATGGACATTATATCGGTGGAAATCTGGCCTTTGGTCTGATGAGTCCAAATGTACGATTTTTGGTTCCAACCGCTGTGTCTTTGTGAGACGCAGAGTAGGTGAACGGATGATCTCTGCATGTGTGGTTCCCACCGTGAAGCATGTAGGAGGAAGTGTGATGGTGTGGGGGTACTTTGCAGGTGACAGTGTCAATGATTTATTTAGAATTCAAGGCACTCTTAACCAGCATGGCTACCACAGCATTCTGCAGCGATACGCCATCCCATCTGGTTTGGGCTTAGTGGGACTATCATTTGTTTTTCAACAGGACAATGACCCAACACACCTCCAGGCTGTGTAAGGGCTATTTCACCAAGAAGGAGAGTGATGGAGTGCTGCATCAGATGACCTGGCCTCCACAATCACCTGACCTCAACCCAATTGAGATGGTTTGGGATGAGTTGGACCGCAGAGTGAAAGAAATGAGGCCAACAAATGCTCAGCATATGTGGGAACTCCTTCAAGACTGTTGGAAAAGCATTCCAGGTGAAGCTTGTTGAGAGAATGCCAAGAGTGTGCAAAGCTGTCATCAAGGCAAATGGTGGCTACTTTGAAGAATCTATAATATAAAATATATTTTGATTTGTTTAACACTTTTTTGGTTACTACATGATTCCATATGTGTTATTTCATAGTTTTGATGTCTGCACTATTATTCTACAATGTAGAAAATAGTAAAAATTAAGAAAAACCCTTCATTGAGTAGGTGTGTCCAAACTTTTGACTGGTACTGTATGTTTTCTGCAGGTGACATCCAGATAGGGATGGTGTACAGGAAAGAACGTCTGGACGTGGAGGTCATCAGGGCCAGAGGACTTGTGGGTAAACAAGGCAACAAGCAGCTGCCAGGTGAACATGATATATTACTATGTTATTATCATGTTATCATTATATCACAAAGTCCCCAGGAAAGGGCATTTTGGTCCAGAAGGCACATTGTCACTTTTATTCTGCAAAAATGGTGGTTGAATTGTACTTATTGCCCTCTCTGCTTGTTTCTCAAGCCCCCTATGTGAAAGTATATCTAATGGACAACGGGAAATGCATAGTCAAGAAGAAAACCAGACTGGCGAAGAAAACGTTGGATCCCCTCTACCAGCAGCAGCTCCAGTTCGAGGAGAGTCCAGAGGGGAAGGTTATACAGGTAACACACTCCAGAAGGGAAGGTTTTACAGGTAACACACTCCAGAAGGGAAGGTTATACAGGTAACACACTCCAGAATGGAAGGTTATACAGGTAACACACTCCAGAAGGGAAGGTTATACAGGTAACACACTCCAGAAGGGAAGGTTATACAGGTAACACACTCCAGAAGGGAAGGTTTTACAGGTAACACACTCCAGAAGGGAAGGTTTTACAGGTAACACACTCCAGAAGGGAAGGTTTTACAGGTAACACACTCCAGAAGGGAAGGTTATACAGGTAACACACTCCAGAAGGGAAGGTTTTACAGGTAACACACTCCAGAAGGGAAGGTTATACAGGTAACACACTCCAGAAGGGAAGGTTATACAGGTAACACACTCCAGAAGGGAAGGTTATACAGGTAACACACTCCAGAAGGGAAGGTTATACAGGTAACACACTCCAGAAGGGAAGGTTATACAGGTAACACACTCCAGAAGGGAAGGTTTTACAGGTAACACACTCCAGAAGGGAAGGTTATACAGGTAACACACTCCAGAAGGGAAGGTTTTACAGGTAACACACTCCAGAAGGGAAGGTTTTACAGGTAACACACTCCAGAAGGGAAGGTTATACAGGTAACACACTCCAGAAGGGAAGGTTATACAGGTAACACACTCCAGAAGGGAAGGTTATACAGGTAACACACTCCAGAAGGGAAGGTTATACAGGTAACACACTCCAGAAGGGAAGGTTTTACAGGTAACACACTCCATAAGGGAAGGTTTTACAGGTAACACACTCCAGAAGGGAAGATTTTACAGGTAATACACTCCAGAAGGGAAGGTTTTACAGGTAACACACTCCAGAAGGGAAGGTTTTACGGGTAACACACTCCAGAAGGGAAGGTTATACAGGTAACACACTCCAGAAGGGAAGGTTTTACAGGTAACACACTCCAGAAGGGAAGGTTTTACAGGTAACACACTCCAGAAGGGAAGGTTATACAGGTAACACACTCCAGAAGGGAAGGTTATACAGGTAACACACTCCAGAAGGGAAGGTTTTACAGGTAACACACTCCAGAAGGGAAGGTTTTACAGGTAATACACTCTATTTTACATATTCAATTGTCCTTTATAGGTCTATTTGAGTCTATTATGAGTAGAATGAGTAACACATGATCTGCATTTTCTCTTCTCCAGATTATCCTGTGGGGAGTCTATGGTCAGTGTTAGTCTATGGTCAGTGTTAGTCTATGGTCAGTGTTAGTCTATGGTCAGTGTTAGTCTATGGTCAGTGTTAGTCTATGGTCAGTGTTAGTTTTAGGGTTAGGGTAGGTTGAAGATACCCAGGTTAGGACAAGCTAATAATTCCATGAGGAAGCTTTAGAAAGTCAACCTGCATCATGCGACCAGGGCCGTTGCTACCTAGCATAGCTGTTCCCATTATATAGAATTTATCCTCATTTATGCAAAGCGTTATGGGATATTAGAATCCTCTTGTTTTAACCATTGCTCCCCAACCTAGGGTTAGGGTTAGTACTATTTACAGAGTAGTATGTAATACCTGTGTTCTGTTCTCCAGATAATCGTGTGGGGGGACTATGGACGCATGGACCACAAATCCTTCATGGGAGCTGCTCAGATACTTTTAGATGATTTAGACTTATCCAACATGGTGATTGGTTGGTTCAAACTGTTCCCTCCCACCTCATTGGTGGATCCGACCTTGGCACCTTTAACTAGCAAAGCAGCAGTAGCAGAACAAGCTGCAAATGCAGCAAAATTGAGGGACAGCTAGCATCGTTATTGAAATCACCAACAGGAGGTAAGGCTGGCCGGGCCACGCCCTCTTGGGCCAAGCCTTGGTTACCCTGGTAACACTGCATGCTTGATGTTCTGAGCCCATGAAGAGGGAGGGTGGAGTCTGGAGCAGGCTGCAACAAGGTGCCCCCTGCGGGTGGGACTGTCTCACTGCAACATGGGTCAGGTAAACCCTAACGCTGACCCCCCCGGGTCGACGCCCCTCCCAGGGAGGACCAGACATGCACATGAAGCTGCGGCAGGAAAAGGAAAGAAGAAGTGGAATGAAGTCAGTGGTACTAGATTTCAATCTCTGTTAAATCCATAATGAGGAAAAAGAAGAGGATAAGTGAACTGAGAACTAATTCATGAGTTGGGTTAGAGTGAGAGGGAGGGTGAGGGTTAGGGTTAGAGTGAGGGTTAGAGTGAGGGTTAGAGTGAGGGTTAGAGTGAGGGTTAGGGTTAGGGTTAGAGTGAGGGTTAGAGTGAGGGTTAGGGTTAGGGTTAGAGTGAGAGTGAGGGTTAGGGTTAGGGTTAGAGTGAGAGTTAGGGTTAGGGTTAGAGTGAGAGTGAGGGTTAGGGTTAGGGTTAGAGTGAGAGTGAGGGTTAGGGTTATGGTTAGTTGTACAGAATCCCTGGTTTGTCTTTTTCAGATCTTATTTTTCCTTTGATGTCCTGCTGTTGTACCCAATATGGTGCTTTTGGTTAATGCCATCACTGCGAGGGTTAGCTGTGAAAATGTTGACAAAGGCATGTGGACGACTACACTGTAAACCCTTATTAGTTAATTACCACTAATGGTAATTTCAGAGTTACATAAACATAATAGTTTGAGATAAATCTACTGAAATATTTGGAGTCTGGGCAACATGTTGAAGTATATTTTTCTGAGTGCAGAATACTTAAAAGATGTCTGTCCATTAACTTGCTTTTACTCCCTACAATAACTTTAGTTGTAAAGTTCTGTTTGTACTCAAAACATTAAAGCCATGGCAACTTGGTTATATCGTGTCACTGTGAATTAAATTGTTTAAGTATCCAAACTGTGTAACTTTTGCGCAAATTACTTTCAATTCCAAGTAATATTACTATATTGTGTATGTTAATATCACTTGATTAATAACTTAAATCATTCATGTTGTATCACTGTAATGAATTACTTTAGTTACTCTATACTTTGGAGTGCATTCAACAAATACCGAATCAACGTTTTCAAGTTTGCATAAAACTTTTGGGTAAATTATACATAAAACAGTAAAAAAAATTGTGTCACATTTTCGTCCTGTGTAAGTTGATATTTTTTGTTTCGTAACTCAAATTATTTGTGGAAACCAGCTGCACTCCAAGTTCTTTCTTTCAGTTAACTACTCTAAAGCAAGTCAGCTTTACAACAGTTTTTTCTTAAAAAATAAAATGACATTTTCTTTAAACATTTACATTTACATTTACGTCATTTAGCAGACGCTCTTATCCAGAGTGACTTACAAATTGGTGCATTCACCCTATAGCCAGTGGGATAACCACTTTACAATTCTTTTTTTTTTTTTTTTTGGGGGTGGAAGGATTACTTTATCCTATCCCAGGTATTCCTTAAAGAGGTGGGGTTTCAAATGTCTCCGGAAGGTGGTGAGTGGCTCCGCTGTCCTGGCATCGTGAGGGAGCTTGTTCCACCATTGGGGTGCCAGAGCAGCGAACAGTTTTGACTGGGCTGAGCGGGAACTATGCTTCCGCAGAGGAAGGGGAGCCAGCAGGCCAGAGGTGGATGAACGCAATGCCCTCGTTTGGGTGACTACATTTAACAAGATGAAGATTAATGTTGACAATTTAAATTTCTTCCTCCATGACAATTTCCACTCCATTATGTTTACAAAACAAAGTTATACTTGCAGATTATAAAATGTACTTATGCACGCATTGTTTGTAGACAGTGTGTGTGAATGTTGTTTCTCCAATGTACCGGTCCACAACACTACACAGACCTCTCCTTACAACTCCATGAAGATTCCCTATCCATTTTCATCCTCTGGGACCTCAGCCATTTTTCGCATGATGACGTCAGCAATGTGAGATTTGTGGCCAATGCCTCTAAAGCTTCTTATATGCAAGGATTTAGGATGAGGCCAACAATTTCATCACTGATTTGTAAGGTAACTTCACAATGCCAATGTTCAGTTTTCCCAAACAGTAACACTTTCAGTTAAACTCTACACCAGCTGAAGTCAGGTTAGTCTTGTATCTCTGTACATGTTAAGACTCAATAGATTAAAGGCCAATAGTATTGCATGACTTTCTCATTTCTGTAACCGGTTTGACTAAAAGCACAGGTCAAATAAAATGCAGGCAGACATTTTAGTTTGCATTTGCCTACAAAACATTTAGTCGTCTTCAGTAAAAAAAAAAAAAAAACGATTCTCTCTTCTTTATAGGATAACATAATAACATAACTATTTACAATTGTTTAGCGCCATAAATGTTTTTATTATTGGTATTTTACAGTTGGTTTTTCAAAGCAAGGACCTTTGGCTTCATTCTGTCTCCATCCAAGTTTAACAACACTTTTTGTATAAATAAACCCAAACATGCTCTTCATGCAATTCGGTTATCCATGTTGGAGTGACTACATTAGCCCGTACAAACATACAAGTGCATCAGGCCAGCACTGGAAATCCTTCATAACCACCTTCTCTTCAAGGACCACGTAGACTCTTCCTGGATGGAATGGCACAGCAGCTACATCTCCATTGTCATCAATGACTGAGATGATGGCTGCTGGTCTCTTGATGGCTGCTGGTCTCTTGATGGCTGCAGGGTCTTGAGATGTTCCCTCCTGAGAAAGAACATGAAAATATAATTATCATGTCACAATAAACTCTTATGAAGACACACAGGTAGTTTCTCCCCTCCTTTATTTTGGGTCAACGAATATTTGAACAACCTCACACACAAACACAACTCACCGTGCATGTTATCAACACTCCAGAGTCATCCTCTTGGATTATTGCTGGAAGACATCTGAGGACAACAGTTCGATCAGAGTTCACATCACGTGGTTGCTACAGAGAAACATTACAAAAATTAACTATACATCTGTGTAAGGGTATCACTGATCTTAAAATGTAACATTTCAATCAATTAATTTGCTTTACATTTTGCTTACTGATTTAATTTATACACCTGGCTGTACAAATTCAGAATGGCAGCTATCTTCTGTCCATTTCTTCCAGTCTTTCCCTGCTTCTCTCTGGGTAGGGCTAGCAAGCGTTCTGTGTGTTGGTCCAACATGGAATAAAAATAATCCCGGAGTTGCTGGTTTGTGATGCGATGGTACTCTGCACATACCTAAAACAAAGTACAAAGGCAATTGAAAACTGATTTACGTCCCCCCCCACCACACACACACACACACACACACACACACACACACACACACACACACACACACACACACACACACACACACACACACACACACACACACACACACACACCTGTTCCTCAAGGAATAGTGCTGGCCATCTGTCTTGGATATGCTCTATGGTGGGGCTCAAGGTAACAATCTCTTTACATCTCAATGCAAAGGTCCTACACATGCTGCTGTTGACCAATGATAAGTCAATTTTGTCTTGGTCCGTTTCCTCCAACTCCTCCACAAGGACAACCCTCAACCTCTCCAGACTTTCTTCAGTTTCACCTTGTGGAAGCTGTGGGAGAAAGTTTACTTCTGCTCGTCGAGGCCACTTTATCTTTGAATGTGGCGAGTCGCCATCTGGGCTACTTTTACTTCTCTTGCCACTGTTAACATTCACTTCTGGACACCCTGACTTGCTGAGTTTGCGTCTGAAATTGCCCATTTTGAACACCAAGCTGTCTCTACATCCATCACAGCCACTTTTGGAGCCAGACTCTTCCAGGCATGGATGTTTCTGAACTAACACTTCAGCAGCACTTTTAATCTTCTCGCTGCAAGGGTACGCCTTGTATTCAAATATTGCTCCAGCCATGCCCTCAAGAATCTTAAGTAAGGCGTTTCCCATGCAGCTCTTTAGCTTCATTGCCTTCCCTGAGAGCAAACTCTATGTCGTGTGGAAAGTTGGGAACCACAAACACGTCTGGCCATGCACTTTCCCTTCGGGGTGTTAGGTAGCTGTCGGTCTCTCCACTGTCACTTGTCTCTGCAGAGTTGGAAGTTGAGCTACAGTCTAAGTCCATTACTCTGATAAATTTGACAGTCCCCATGTTTTGTAGTTCATGAATACTGCTCAGATTGCATAGCTGGCCACCAATATCAGGGTCTTCAAACTGGACAAGGACACTGTATGGAATTTCTAATTTTTCACGCAGTAAAGCAGTCAGTTGAAGGACATTATCTGGACGACGGGAGTGTCACCCGTTCAATGCCTCCGTCTCCTAAGTGGACTCTCAGTCTGAAGAGTTCAGACTTGTCAGCCATATCGCTGTAGGACAGAGGAACCAGACTAACATTTTACATTTACATTTACGTCATTTAGCAGATGCTCTTATCCAGAGCGACTTACAAATAGGTGCATTCACCTTATAGCCAGTGGGATAACCACTGGCTATAAACCTATGGGGGGTTGGAGTAATGGGGGGGGGGAGAAGGATTACTTTATCCTATCCCAGGTGTTCCTTAAAGAGGTGGGGTTTCAAATGTCTCCGGAAGGTGGTGAGTGACTCCGCTGTCCTGGCGTCATGAGGGAGCTTGTTCCACCATTGGGGTGCCAGAGCAGCGAACAGTTTTGACTGGGCTGAGTGGGAACTATGCTTCTGCAGAGGTAGGGGAGCCAGCAGGCCAGAGGTGGATGAACGCAGTGCCCTCGTTTGGGTGTAGGGACTGTTCAGAGCCTGAAGGTACGGAGGTGCCGTTCCCCTCACAGCTCCGTAGGCAAGCACCATGGTCTTGTAGCAGATGCGAGCTTCAACTGGAAGCCAGTGGAGTGTGCGGAGGAGCGGGGTGACGTGAGAGAACTAGGGAAGGTTGATCACCAGACGGGCTGCGGCATTCTGGATGAGTTGTAGGGGTTTAATGGCACAGGCAGGGAGCCCAGCCAACAGCGAGTTGCAGTAATCCAGACGGGAGATGACAAGTGCCTGGATTAGGACCTATGCCGCTTCCTGTGTAAGGCAGAGTCGTACTCTCTGAATATTGTAGAGCATGAACCTACAGGATCGGGTCACAGCCTTGATGTTAGCGGAGAACGACAGGGTGTTGTCCAGGGTCACGCCAAGGCTCTTCGCACTCTGGGAGGAGGACACAACGGAGTTGTCAACCGTGATGGCGAGATCATGGAACAGGCAGTCCTTCCCCGGGAGGAAGAGCAGCTCCGTCTTGCCAAGGTTCAGCTTGAGGTGGTGATCCGTCATCCACACTGATATGTCTGCCAGACATGCAGAGATGCGATTCGCCACCTGGTTATCAGAAGGGGAAAAGGAGAAGATTAGTTGTGTGTCGTCTGCGTAGCAATGATAGGAGAGGCCATGTGAGGATAAGACAGAGCCAAGTGACTTGGTGTATAGCGAGAATAGGAGAGGGCCTAGAACTGAGCCCCTGGGGACACCAGTGGTGAGAGCACGTGAGTGCGGAGACAGCTTCTCGCCACGCTAATTGGTAGGAGCGACCGGTCAGGTAGGACGCAACCAAGAGTGAGCCGCGCCGGAGATGCCCAGCTCGTAGAGGGTGGAGAGGAGGATCTGATGGTTCACAGTATCAAAGCAGCAGACAGGTCTAGAAGGACAAGAGCAGAGGAGAGAGAGTTAGCTTTAGCAGTGCGGAGAGCCTCCGTAACACAGAGAAGAGCAGTCTCAGTTGAATGACCAGTCTTGAAACCTGACTGGTTTGGATCAAGAAGGTCATTCTGAGAGAGATAGCAAGAGAGTTGGCTAAAGACGGCACGCTCAATAGTTTTGGAGAGAAAAGAAGGGATACTGGTCTGTAGTTGTTGACATCAGAGGGATCGAGTGTTGGTTTTTTGAGAAGGGGTGCAACTCTCGCTCTCTTGAAGATGGAAGGGACATAGCCAGCGGTCAAGGATGAGTTGATCAGCGAGGTGAGGTAAGGGAGAAGGTCACCGGAGATGGTCTGGAGAAGAGAGGAGGGGATAGGTCAAGCGGGCAGGTTGTTGGAGCGGCCTGTCACAAGTCGCAAGATTTTATCTGGAGAGAGAGGGAGAAAGAAGTCAAAGCATAGGGTAGGGCAGTGTGAGCAGGACCAGCAGTGTCATTTGACTTAACAACGAGATCGGATGTCGTCAACCTTCTTTTCAAAATGGTTGGACGAAGTCATCCACAGAGAGGAGGGAGGGAGGGGGAGTATTCAGCAGGGAGGAGAATGTGGCAAAGAGCTTCTTAGGGTTAGAGGCAGATGCTTGGAATTTAGAGTGGTAGAAAGTGGCCTTAGCAGCAGAAACAGATGAAGAAAATGTAGAGAGGAGGGAGGAAAGATGCCAGGTCTGCAGGGAGTCTAGTTTTTCTTCCATTTCCGCTCAGCTGCCCGGAGCTCTGTTCTGTGAGCTCGCAATGAGTCATCAAGCCACGGAGCTGGAGGGGAGGACCGAGCCGGCCGGGAGGATAGGGGACATAGAGAGTCAAAGGATGCAGAAAGGGAGGAGAGGAGGGTTGAGGAGGCAGAATCAGGAGATTGGAGGGAGAAGGATTGAGCAGAGGGAAGAGATGATAGGATGGAAGAGGAGAGAGTAAAGAGTAAATTTAGTAAAGATGAGGTCAAGCGTTTTGCATGCCTTGTGAGTATGGGGGGATGGTGAGAGGGTGAGGTCAAAAGAGGAGAGGAGTGGAAAGAAGGAGGCAGAGAGAAATGAGTCAAAGGTAGACGTAGGGAGGTTGAAGTCCCCCAGAACTGTGAGGGGTGAGCCATCCTCAGAAAAGGAACCTACAAGGCTCCAAGCTCATTGATGAACTCTCCAAGGGAACCTGGAGGGCGGATAGATGACAAGGATATTAAGCTTAAATGGGCTAGTGACTGTACAGACATGGAATTCAAATGAGGAGATAGACAGATGGGTCAGGGGAAAAATAGAGAATGTCCATTTGCGTAGAGACGAGGATTCCCGTGCTACCACCCGCTGACCAGATGCTCTCGGGTACAAGTGAAACACATGGTCAGACCGAGAGAGAAGTGTAGTAGGAGTAGCAGTGTTTTCAGTGGTAATCCATGTTTCCGCCAGCAAGAAGTCGAGGGACTGGGAGGGCAGCATAGGCTGAGATGAACTCTGCCTTGTTGGCAGCAGAACGCAGTTCCAGAGGCTGCCTGATACCTGAACTCCACGCGGGTGGAGCGGCAGACCACCAAGTTAGAGAGGCAGCAGCCGCGCGGTGCGTGAGGCGACTTGTATAGTGTGCGGAGAGGAGAGAACAGGGATAGGCAGAGGCATAGCTGACAGGCTGCAGAAAAATGGCTACAATAATGCAAAGGAGATCGGAATGAAATGAACTAAACATCTGGGAAAAGGAGAGACGGGGCCTCCCTCACCACAACACCCAAATATAACTCCCCCAACTTCCACCTCAGAAACTATAATTGTTGTAAACTACAGCGGTTAATGTTTTCTAGGAATAGACTAATTTAGTTTATTCAGCTAGCTAACTAGGTACAGTATTCTTCCGTGAAAACGTCCAGGGCTAGTCATAAGATCGCCCACAGCCAGCTAGCATGCCGGACTCCAACAACACGGTTAGCACCAAAGCACAACAAACCACCAGTGTGTCAACACGCCAAGCGATCGTCGTTCCGGTCTAACGCTGTGTGTTAGTCCCGACAGCTGAGCGCAAGTCCGCCGCCAACTTATTCAGCCAGTTAATTAGCTAGAATAGTTGGCATACTAGCTAGCCATTGCTTCAGACAAAGAAGAAACCTTTCAGGCACGAACACACAGAGAGAGCAAAAACTAACGCTAACTAGTCACCCAAGTCCCGAACCGAACGACTCTAGCTACCAATATGCAAAAACAAAACACAAATGGTTTTGACTTTACCCTGGCCACTGTTAGCTAGCCAAGTGCAAAAGCTAGCCACTGAATTGACTCAGCCAGTTCGCGTCTGTTCGCGAGGTCGCTCCAGCTATTGTTTACTAGTTGCTATCCAGGTAGCAAAAGCCAGCTAAAATTCAAGCCAGCAGCCACTTACACCCAACGAACGGTTCAGACAATGAGGTTAGAAAACAGCTGAATGGTAGGCAATTATTGTATGTAATTATTGTAGGCAGCCAGCTGGCGAATTAGAAGCACTTCAGGCGTGAAACAACTAGCACTGCAACTAGGTTGCCAGAGCACCCGCTACGTAGGTTAGCCAGCTAGCCGACAACACTCGGCTCAAATGAACACAATACTAACCTACAATAATTACAACAACAACCCACGATAACTACCTACAATACTAACTACTATAAATACATAGTTTAAGCCTTACTCGACAAAGCCCAAACTATGGATAAAGCCAAGCTTATCCCGACGACCCACCCGACTGACCCTAACGAACATACCATGGGTGGGGTGTTGCTATGGCGGACCAATGAGCTCAAGATAAGGCGGTATTTCCTGCAGTGATTTATAGATGGCCTGGAGCCAGTGGGTTTGGCTACCTTAACTATGTAGTGAGGGCAGCCAACCTGACCAGTCACAATGGTGCTAGTAAATGGGCCTTTGGTGACAAAAAACGGATGGCACTGTGATAGACTACATCCAATTTGCTGAGAGTAGAGTGTTTGGAGGCTATTTTGTAAATGACACGCAGTCAAGGAACGGTAGGATAGTCAGTTTACAGGTGTTTGGCAGCATGAGTGAAGGAGGCTTTGCTGCAAAATAGGAAGCCGATTCTAGATTTAACTTGGATTGGAGATGCTTAATGGAGTCTGGAAAGAGAGTTTACGGTCCAACCAGACACCTAGGTATTTGTAGTTGTCCAAGCATATTCTGGGTCGGACCCGCCGAGAGCTGTGATTCTAGTCGGTGGGCGATGCAAGCAGCCCACTGAAGAGAGCATGCATTTAGCTTTACTAGTGCTTAAGACAGTTGGAGGCTACTGAAGGAGTGTTGTATGGCATGTGAAGTTCGCTTGGAGGTTTGTTAACACAGTGTCCAATGAAGGGCCAGATGTATACAAAATGGTGTCGCCTGCAGAGGTGGATCTGAGATTCACCAGCAGCAAGAGCGAAATCATTGATATACACAGAGAACTAGAGTCGGCCCGAGAATTGGAAACCCTGTGGCACCCCCATAGAGACTGCCAGAGGTCCAGACAACAGGCCCTCTGATTTGACACACTGAACTCTATCCGGAAAGCAGTTGGTGAACCAGGCGAGCAGTCATTTAGCAAAAACCAAGGCTATTTAAGTCGCCAATAAGAATGCGGCGATTAGACAGTCAAAAGTTTGGCCAGGTCGATGAAAGACGGCCGCACAGTACTGTCTTTACCGATCACAAGTTTTAATATCATTTAGGACCTTGAGCGTGGCTGAGGTGCACCGATGACCAGCTCAGAAACCAGATTGCATAGCCGGAGAAGGTACGGGATTCGAAATGGTGGTGATCTGTTTGTTAATTTGGCTTTCAAACAATTAAACACTTTCGTAAGGGGCAAGTGGCAGGATGGATATAGGTCTGTAACAGTTTGATTAGAGTGTCACCCTTTGAAGAGGGGGGATGACCACGGCAGCCAACCTCTGGGGATCCCAGACGAACTGAAAGAGAGGTTGAAACAGGCTAGTAATAGGGGCGATACGACACCCCGCGTGCTAATTTAAAAGAAAGGGCCAGATTGTCAGCCCAGCTGATTTTAGGGGGTCCAGATTTTGCAGCTCTTTCAGAACATCAGCTGTCTGAATTTGGGTGAAGGAGAAGCGGGTGCAAGGGCAAGATGCAGCGAAAGCGTAGGTCAGCACAGGTGCATCAAAGCTGGGACCGAGAGAATGAAAACAGCTTCTATCCCAAGGCCATCAGACTGTTAAATAGCCATCACTAGCACATGGGAGGCTGCTGCTGCCTATTGAAATCACTGGCCACTTAAGAAATGGAACACCCAGTCACTTAATAATGTTCAATATCTTGCACTACTCACCTCATATGTATATACTGCATTCTATTCTATAATATTCTACTGTATCTTATGTCCACCACTTGTCATTGACTTGTCCACATGTATATACTCTTAAATCCAACTAGTTTTGTGTGATTGGGTACTGAAACTGTTAGATATTACTTGTTAGATATTACTGCACTTGGAGAAGCACAAGCAGCGCTACACCCCTATAACATCCGCTAAACACATGTACGGACAAATAACATTTGATTTGATTTGATTTGACATGCCATTTCAAAACCTGCTTCTATGATTGGATTGACTGCAATTGTGGTTAGGGACTAGCATACTGTCCCTTTAAACAAGAGACACAGTGGAGCAGTCTGACAGCCAGAGAGGTTAGAAGACAAACGCCAGCAGAGAAGTAGACAGACAGAACAGACAGCATCAGATCAGAGGTTACGGATCAGAGCCATGACACATTAGAGAGAGGGCTAGGGTTACAAACCGAAGACAAAGAGATGTAGACAGACAGAAAGATATATCAGACAGTCAGAGAGACAGTACCAGCAGAGAGAGGTTAGGTTAGACAACAGAGACAGAAGTCAGACAGCAGAGAGAGTGGTAAAGCAGCAAGACAGACAGTAGACCAGAGAGACAGAACAGACAGTCAGAGAGAGGGTTAGGGTTAGACAGACAGACAGACAGACAGACAGTCAGACAGTCAGAGAGAGGGTTAGGGTTAGACAGACAGACAAACAGACAGACAGTCAGAGAGAGGGTTAGGGTTAGACAGACAGACAAACAGACAGACAGTCAGAGAGAGGGTTAGGGTTAGGGTTAGGGTTAGGGTTAGGTACAGGGATAAAAACCCCATCGGACACCCCTGTCCAACTCTGTATGTGGAGCAAGTAATGTCAGCGGGGGAGCTGGGGGTTTGTTTTGTTGTACTTGGGAGGCCGTAGATGTCCATTGATGTGCTATGGGGTAGTGGATTTCAAAATTTGGTTATGTTTTTTGCACATAGGTACAGGGATAAAACTCCAATGGACACCCTGTCCAATTCTGTATGTGAGAAGCAATGTCGGGGGAGTCTGGGAGTTTGTTTTGTTGTACTTCTGGGAGGCCGAGATGTCCATTGATGTGCTTTGGAGGGGGGCTAGGTGGATTTAAAATTTAGTTATGTTTTTACACATACAGGGATAAAACCTCAATTGGACACCCCTGTCCAATTCTGTATGTGGAGAAGGCAATGTCGTGGGGAGCTGGGGGTTTGTTTTGTTGTACTTCTGGGAGAGCCGAAGATGTCCATTGATGTGCTTTGGAGGGAGGCTGGATGGATTTCAAAATTTGGTTATGTTTTTTGCACATAGGTGTACAGGGATAAAAACTCCATCGGACACCCCTGTCCAATTCTGTATGGGGAGAAGGTAATGTCGTGGGGAGCTGGGGTTTGTTTTGTTGTACTCCTGGAGAGGCCGTAGATGTCCATCGATTTGGGCCTCAAAGGTTGGGAAACCTTAGGCAAAGGTGGAAACTCCATAGGACACAATGTTAAAGGTGTCTGAGTGATGGAGCTACTGACGCTGAGCATGGATCTCAATGTATCCACTGAAGCTATAGTAAACTTGTGCTATATTTGGCTTTTCCCCAAACTACTGCCTAGTAAAGGCCTCCAGGTGGAAAATCATGGAAGTTCCTCTAAACCCAGAGCTATCACCATATCATAATGTTCCCGTAATATACCCATGTTAACCTTTTTTACAGAGGGCTGAATGTAGTGTTTTCACAATCTGCAGGTTGGGTCAATCAAACCAAGTGTTTAGGTCAATCTTACCACCTCCGGTTGCTCAGGAAGCTTAAACCCAACACAGGTAATCTTATAGTGGCCTGATGGGCTGACAAAGAAGACAGTTTGATATGGCAATCAAAACCCACATAGGCATCAATTTGAAGTTAGGTCAGCAGGCAATGTATTTCTATGGGGGAAATGAGAGTGAATAAATGCACGCTGTTGTCACTGTTAAGGGTTAATTCCACATGGTCACGGGGTAGGCTGCACGGATCGGGAGGACCTTAGGAGCGTTCCGTGGTTGAATTGTGCTTTCTAGCCTCAACGGTTTTCTCCGGCCCGAAAAGAAAGTACAAACTGAGGTCAAGGCCTCAATTTGGGCCTTTTTTCTTGCACAGCCAGCTCATGGTTGGCTAGAGTTAGGCTTAGGTTTAGGGGGAGGGGAGTTACAGGATAAAAACTCTAATGGACACCCCTGTCCAATTCTGTATGTGGAGAAGGTAATGTCTGGGGAGCTGGGGTTTTGTTTTGTTGTACTTTGGGAGGTGATGTCATTGATGTTTTGGTGTGGATTTCAAAACTTAGTCTCCGCCCTACGGATTCTGCCAAGTGTTTGGCCTCTTTGCTGACTTAAAAAAGTGGCAACACAAAACCTATCCCAGATGACTCAGGGCTATTGGAAACGCGCTCCTAGATGGTTTTACAGGGCACTTTTTTGCAACCCTGTCCAATTCTGTATGTGGGAGAAGGTAATGGGTGGGGTTGTTTTAACTCTGGGAGGCCGTAGATGTCAATCGATGTGCGAGGCAGGATTTCAAAATTTTGTTATGTTTCTACACATAGGCACAGGGATAAAAAACAACTTGGACACCCTCGTCCAATTTGTATGTGGAGAAGGTAATGTCGAGGGGAGCTGGGGTTTGTTTTGTGTACTTGGGAGGTTAGTAGGTACAGGGATAAACACCCACTGGACACCCCGTCCAACTGGCGGAGAAGGCAACGTCGGGGAGCCGGGGTTTGTTTTGTGTACCTTGAGGCCAGGGCCAGGAACAGGCCAGGGCCAAGCAGGCCAGGCCAGGACCAGGCCGAAAAGGCCAGGGCCAGGCCCAGGCCAGGCCCAGGGCCCAGGCCAGGGCCAGGCCAGGGCCCAGGCCAGGCCAGGCCAGGACCAGGCCCCCGGGCACCAGCCAGGGCCAGGGCCCGGCCAGGCCAGGCCAGGGCCAGGGCCAGCCCCAGGCCACAGGGCCCAGGCCAGGCCAGGCCGGGCAGGCCAGGCCAGGGCCAGCCCCAGGGCGGCCAGAGCCAGGCCGGGACCCAGGCCCAGGCCCTGAGGCCAGGCCAGGCCAGGCCAGGCCCAGGCCAGGCCAGCCCGGCCAAGGCCAGCCAGCCGGGGCCGGTAGGCCAGGCCAGGCCACGGCCAGGCCAGGCAGGGGCCGGCCAGGCCAGGCCGGACCAGGCCAGGCCAGGCCAGGCCAGCCGCCAGGCCAGGCCAGGGCCAGGCCAGGGCGAGGCCGAAGAAGTCAGGCCAGAAGCTGGTTAGGGGTAGTATAGGCCTAAGAGAAAAACAGCCTTCCAAAGAGACCAAACACACGCAGCACATGTTCCCCTAATTCCTATTCTCCCTATTGATACATCATAGTCCTACAGGAAATTGGGGAGATATACCCCAAAAAAAGATGAATATGGCATATCCCCAAAAAAGAACAGATAAAGAACCTTTTCTCCAAGAGGATAATTGGGCTCTCATACTTTGTTTCAGACTTGTGGGGATTCCTGATATCCACTTTTAAGTCCCGAGCAAGTTAGGGTTGAGGTAGATGAGGCCTTGAGTCCCAAATCAAGGCTGGTATCACGGCCCAAGGACTGAGGTAGGTTAAGATTAGGATTATGATTGGGGTTAGGGATTAGAACTGAGGCTATTATCCTGATTGAGATTAGGTTTAGGACTAGGCTTAAGGTTAAAGCCAGGCCTGGGATTGGTTTCAGGTGTGTGCAAGGTTAGGGTTCTCAGCAAGGATCAGAGTTACAACCGCAAGGCGGGTATAGTTAGGCAAAAAGAGGCTAGACTTAGGTTAGCCAGGTTTAAAGCCTGCTAGGCCAAGGTTAGGACACGGGCCAGGGCCAGGCCGGAGGCAGGGGGCCAGCAGCCGGCTGACAGGCCAGGGGCCAGGCAGGGCCGAAAAAGGCCAGGCCAGGGCCAGCCGAAGCCAGGCCAGCCAGGGCCAGGCCAGGCCCGGCGGCCAGCAGGCCGCGGCAGGCCAGCCCAGGGCCAGGGCCGGCCAGGCCAGGCCAGGCCAGGGCCAGGCCAGGCCGAGCAGCCAGCAGGCGGCCAGGCCAGGCCAGCCAGGCCAGGCCAGGGCCAGGCCAGGCCAGGCCAGGCCAGGCCAGGCCAGGCCAGGCAGGCCAGCCAGGCCAGGCCAGCCAGGCCAGGCCAGGCCAGCGCCAGGCCAGCCAGGGCCAGGCCAGGGCCAGCCAGGCCAGGCCAGGCCAGGCCAGGCCAGGCCAGGCCAGGGCCAGGCCAGGGCCAGGCCAGGAGGGCCAGGCCGGCCGAGGGGCCAGGGCCAGGGCCAGGGCCAGGGCCAAGCCAGGGCCAGGCCAGGCCCGCCAGGCCAGGCACCAGGCCAGGCCAGGGCCAGGCCAGGCCAGGCCAGGCCCAGGCCAGGGCGAGGCCAAACCAGGCCAGGCAACAACGGGCCCGCCAGGCCAGGGCAGGCCAGGCCAGGCCAGGCCAGGCAAAACCAGACCGGGCGGCCAGGCCACCAGGGCCGGCCAGGCCAGGGCCAGGCCAGCCAGGCCAGGCCCCAGGCCAGGCCAGGCCCGGCCAGCCAGGGGCCGGCAGGCCAGGCCAGGACAGGGCCAGACGGCCAAGAGGCCAGGCCAGGCCAGGGCCAGGCCAGCAGCAGGGCCAGCGGCAAACACCAGCGGAGGCCCAGCCAGGCCAGGCCAGGCCAGGCCAGGCCAGGCCAGGCCAGGGCCAGGGCCGGCCAGGCCGCCAGGCCAGGCCGGCCAGGCCAGGCCAGGCCAGGCCCGACGGCCACCCAGCCAGGCCAGGCCAGGGCCAGGCCAGCCAGGCCAGGCCAGGCCAGGCCCAGGCCAGGCCAGGGCCAGCCAGGCCAGGCCAGGCCAGGGCCAGGGCCAGGGCCAGCGGGCCGGCCCAGCCAGGGCCAGGCCACCCAGGCCCAGGCCAGGGCCAGGCCAGGGCCACCAGGGCCAGGCCAGGCCAGGCCAGGCCCAGGCCAGAAGGCCAGGCCAGGCCAGGCCAGGCCAGCCAGGCCCGGGCCAGGGCCAGGCCAGGCCAGGCCGAAAAAAGGCCAGGCCAGGCCAGGCCAGGCCGGACGGCCAGGCCAGGCCAGGGCCAGGCCAGGCCAGGCCAGGGCCAGGCCAGGCCCAGGCGCCGGCAGGCCAGAAAGCCACGGCCAGGCCAGGCAGGCCGGCCAGGAAAGCCAGGGCCAGGCCAGGCCAGACAAGGCCAGGCCAGGCCAAGGCCAGGGCCAGGCCAGGCCAGGCCAGGCCAGGCCAGGCCAAAACAGCCAGGCCGGCCAGGGCCCAGGGCCAGACCAGGCCAGGCCAGAAAGCCAGGGCCAGGCCAGGCCAGGCCAGGCCAGGCCAGGCCAGGCCAGCCAGCCAGGCCAGGCCAGGCCACCAAAGGCCAGGGCCAGGCCAGGCCAGGCCAGGGCCAGCCAGGCCCCGGCCAGGCCAGGGCCAGGCCAGGCCAGGCCAGGCCAGGGCCAGGCCAGGCCAGGGCCAGGCCAGGCCAGGCCAGGCCAGGCCAGGCCAGGGCCAGGCCAGGCCAGGCCCAGGCCAGGGCCAGGCCAGGCCAGGCCAGGCCAGGCCAGGCCAGGCCAGGCCAGGGCCAGGCCAGGGCCAGGCCCAAAAGGCCGCCAGGCCAGCCAGGCACAGGGCCAGGCCAGGCCAGGCCAGGCCAGCAAAAGGCCGGCCGCCGGCCAGGCCAGGCCAGGGCCAGGCCAGGCCGAAAGCAGCCAGGCCAGGCCAGGGCCAGGCCAGGGCCAGGCCAGGCCAGGCCAGGCCAGGCCAGGGCCAGGGCCAGGCCAGGCCAGGCCCAGGGCCAGGCCAGGCCAGGCAAAGGCCAGGGCCAGAAAATGGCCAGGCCAGGGCCCCAGGCCAGGCCCAGGGCCAGGCCCAGGCCAGGCCAGGCCAGGCCAGGCCAGGGCCAGGCCAGGCCAAGCAGGCCAGGCCGCCAGAGGCAGGGCCAGGCCAGGCGGGCAGAGCCAGGCCAAAAGGCCAGGGCCAGGGCCAGGCCAGGCCAGGCCGGCCAGGCCAGGCCAGCCAGGGCCAGGGCCAGGCCAGGCCAGGCCAGGCCAGGCCAAAGGCCAGGCCAGCGGCCAGCCAGGGCCAGGCCCAGGCCAGGGCCAGGCCAGGCCAGGGCCGAAAGGCCAGGGCCAGGGCCAGGGCCAGGCCAGAGCCAGGGCCAGGCCAGGCCAGGCAGCACAGGCCAGGCCAGATAGGCCAGGCCAGGCCAGGCTTACAGGCCAGGCCAGGCCGGCCAGGCCAGGCCAGGCCAGGCCAGGGCCAGGCCCAGGCCAGCCAGGCCAGGCCAGGCCAGGCCAGGGCCAGGCCAGGCCAGGGCCAGGCCAGGCCCGGCCAGGCCAGGCCAGGCCAGGCCAGGCCAGGCCAGGCCAGGCCAGGCCAGGCCAGGCGCCAGGCCAGGCCAGGGCCAGGCCAGAGCCAGGCCAGGCCAGGGCCAGGGCCAGGCCAGGGCCAGGGCCAGGCCGAAGGCCAGGCCAGGCCAGGCCAGGCCAGGCCAGGGCCAGGCCAGGCCAGGGCCAGGCCAGAGCCAGGGCCAGGCCAGGCCAGGCCAGGGCCAGGGCCAGGCCAAGCCAGGCCAGGCCAGCCAGGCCAGGCCAGGCCAGGCCAGGCCAGGCCAGGGCAGGCCAGGCCAGGCCAGGCCAGGGCCAGGCCAGGCAGGCCAGGGCCGGCCAGGCCAGGCCAGGCCAGGGCCAGGCCAGGCCAGGCCAGGCCAGGCCAGGGCCAGGCCAGGGCCAGGCCAGGCCAGGCCAGGGCCAGGCCAGGCCAGGCCAGGCCAGGCCAGGCCAGGGCCAGGGCCAGGGCCAGGCCAGGCCAGGCCAGGGCCAGGCCAGGCCAGGCAACAGGCCCAGGCCAGGCCAGGCCAGGGCCAGGCCAGGCCAGGCCAGGCCAGGCCAACAGGCCAGGCCAGGCCAGACAGGCCAGGCCAGGCCAGGCCAGGCCAGGCCAGGCCAGGCCAGCAGGCCAGGCCAGGGCCAGGCCAGGCCAGGGCCCAGGCCAGGGCCAGGGCCAGGCCAGGCCAGGCCAGGGCCAGGCCAGGCCAGGCCAGGCCAGGCCAGGCCAGGCCAGGCCAGGCCAGGCCAGGCCAGGGCCAGGCCAGGGCCAGGCCAGGCCAGGCCAGGCCAGGCCAGGGCCAGGCCAGGCCAGGCCAGGGCCAGGCAGGCCAGGCCAGGCCAGGCCAGGCCAGGCCAGGCCCAGGCCAGGGCCAGGCCAGGCCAGGCCAGGCCAGGCCAGGGCCAGGCCAGGGCCAGGCCAGGCCAGCGGCCAGGCCAGGCCAGGCCAGGCCAGGCCAGGCCAGGCCAGGCCAGGCCAGGGCCAGGCCAGGCCAGGCCAGGGCCAGGGCCAGGCCAGGGCCAGGGCCAGGCCAGGCCCAGGCCAGGCCAGGCCAGGAATGGCCAGGGCCAGGCCAGGCCAGGCCAGGCCAGGCCAGGCCAGGCCAGGGCCAGGCCAGGGCCAGGCCAGGCCAGGCCAGGGCCAGGCCAGGCCAGAAACAGGCCAGGGCCAGGGCCAGGCCAGGCCCAGGCCAAGGCCAGGCCCAGGCCAGGCCAGGCCGGGCCAGGCCAGGCCAGGGCCAGGGCCAGGCCAGGCCAGGCCAGGGCCAGGCCAGGCCAGGCCAGGCCAAGGCCAGGCCAGGCCAGGCCAGGCCAGGCAGGCCAGGCCAGGCCAGGCCAGGCCAGGCCAGGCCGGAACAGGCCAGGGCCAGGCCAGGCCAGGGCCAGGCCAGGCCCAGGCCAGGGCCAGGCAGGCCAGGCCAGGCCAGGGCCAGGCCAGGCCAGGCCAAAGGCCAGGCCAGGCCAGGCCAGACAGGCCAGGCCAGGGCCAGGCCAGGCCAGGCCAGGCCAGGGCCAGGCGAGCCAGGCCAGGCCAGGCCAGGCCAGGCCAGGCCAGGCCAGGCCAGGCCAGGGCCAGGCCAGGCCAGGCCAGGCCAGGGCCGAACAGGGCCAGGGCCAGGGCCAGGCCAGGCCAGGGCCAGGCCAGGCCAGGCCAGGGCCAGGCCAGGCCAGGCCAGGGCCAGGCCAGGCCAGGCCAGCCGGCCAGGCCAGGCCAGGGCCAGGCCAGGCAACAGGCCAGGCCAGGGCCAGGGCCAGGCCAGGCCGAAAAGGCCAGGCCAGGCCAGGCCAGGCCAGGCCAGGGCCAGGCCAGGGCCAGGCCAGGCCAGGCCAGGGCCAGGGCCAGGCCAGGGCCAGGCCAGGCCAGGGCCGGCCAGGCCAAGGGCCAGGCCAGGCCAGGCCAGGCCAGGCCAGGCCAGGGCCAGGCCAGGCCAGGCCAGGCCAGGCCAGGGCCAGGCCAGGCCAGGGCCAGGCCAGGCCAAGGCCAGGGCCAGGCCAGGCCAGGGCCAGGCCAGGCCCGGGCCAGGCCAGGCCAGGGCCAGGCCAGGCCAGGGCCAGGCCCAGGCCAGGCAGGCCAGGCCAGGCCAGGCCAGGCCAGGCCAGGCCAGGCCAGGGCCAGGCCAGGCCAGGCCAGGCCAGGGCCAGGCCAGGCCAGGGCCAGGCCAGGCCAGGCCAGGCCAGGCCAGGCCAGGCCAGGGCCAGGCCAGGCCCAGGCCAGGCCAGGGCCAGGCCAGGCCAGGCCAGGCCAGGGCCAGGCCAGGCCAGGCCAGGCCAGGCCAGGCCAGGGCCAGGCCAGGCCAGGCCAGGCCAGGCCAGGCCAGGGCCAGGCCAGGCCAGGGCCAGGGCCAGGCCAGGCCAGGCCAGGGCCAGGCCAGGGCCAGGCCAGGCCAGAGGCCAGGCCAGGGCCAGGGCCAGGGCCAGGCCAGGCCAGGGCCAGGCCAGGCCAGGCCAGGCCAGGAGGCCAGGCCAGGCCAGGGCCAGGCCAGGCCAGGGCCAGGCCAGGGCCAGGCCAGGCCAGGCCAGGGCCAGGCCAGGCCAGGGCCAGGCCAGGGCAGCCAGGGCCAGGCCAGGCCAGGCCAGGCCAGGAAGCCAGGCCAGGGCCAGGCCAGGCCAGGCCAGGCCAGGGCCAGGGCCAGGCCAGGGCCAGGCCAGGGCCAGGCCAGGCCAGGCCAGGCCAGGCCAGGCCAGGCCAGGCCAGGGCCAGGCCAGGCCAGGCCAGGCCAGGGCCAGGGCCAGGGCCAGGGCCAGGCCAGGCCAGGGCCAGGCCAGGCCGGCCAGGCCAGGCCAGGCCAGGGCCAGGCCAGGCCAGGCCAGGCCAGGCCAGGCCAGGCCAGGCCAGGGCCAGGCCAGGCCAGGCCAGGCCAGGCCAGGGCCAGGCCGAAAAGGCCAGGGCCAGGCCAGGCCAGGGCCGGCCAGGGCCAGGCCCAGGCCAGGCCAGGGCCAGGCCGAAAGGCCAGGCCAGGCCAGGGCCAGGCCAGGCCAGGCCAGGCCAGGCCAGGCCAGGGCCAAACAGGCCAGGCCAGGCCAGGCCAGGCCAGGCCAGGCCAGGGCCAGGCCAGGCCAGCGGCCAGGGCCAGGCTGCAGGCCAGGGCCAGGCCAGGCCAGGCCAGGCCAGGCCAGGCCAGGCCAGGCCCAGGCCAGGCCAGGCCAGGCCAGGGCCAGGCCAGGGCCAGGCCCAGGCCAGGCCAGGCCAGGCCCAGGCCAGGCCAGGCCAGGGCCAGGGCCAGGCTATAGGCCAGGCCAGGCCAGGCCAGGCCAGGGCCAGGCCAGGCCAGGCCAGGCCAGGCCGAGGCCAGGCCAGGCCAGGGCCAGGCCAGGCCAGGGCCAGGCCAGGCCAGGGCCAGGCCAGGGCCAGGCCAGGGCCAGGCCGAGGCCAGGGCCAGGCCAGGCCAGGCCAGGCCAGGCCAGGCCAGGCCAGGCCAGGCCAGGCCAGGCCCAGGCCAGGCCAGGCCAGGGCCAGGCCAGGCCAGGGCCAGGCCAGGGCCAGGCCCAGGCCAGGCCAGGGCCAGGCCAGGCCAGGGCCAGGCCAGGCCAGGCCAGGCCAGGCCAGGCCAGGCCAGGCCGAAGGCCAGGGCCAGGGCCAGGCCAGGCCAGGGCCAGGCCAGGACCAGGCCAGGGCCAGGGCCAGGCCAGGGCCAGGCCAGGCCAGGCCAGGCCAGGGCCAGGCCAGGCCAGGGCCAGGCGCCAGGCCAGGCCAGGGCCAGGCCAGGCCAGGGCCAGGCCAGGGCCAGGCCAGGCCAGGCCCAGGCCAGGCCAATAGGCCAGGCCAGAAGGCCAGGCCAGGCCAGGCCAGAGGCCAGGCCAGGCCGCCGACCCAGGCCAGGGCCAGGCCAGGCCGATAGGCCAGGCCAGGCCAGGCCAGGCCAGGCCAGGCCAGGCCAGGGCCAGGGCCAGGCCAGGCCAGGCCAGGCCAGGCCGGGCCAGGCCAGGGCCAGGCCAGAGCCAGGGCCAGGCCAGGGCCAGGCCAGGCCGAAAGGCCAGGCCAGGCTACAGGCCAGGCCAGGCCAAAGGCCAGGCCAGACGGGCCAGGCCAGGCACAGGCCAGGCCAGGCCAGGCCGAAAAGGCCAGGCCAGGCCAGGCCAGGCCAGGGCCAGGCCAGGCCAGGCTGACAGGCCAGGGCCAGGCCAGGCCAGGCCAGCAGGCCAGGCCAGGCCAGGCCAGGCCAGGCCAGGGCCAGGCCAGGCCAGGCCAGGCCAGGCCAGGCCAGGGCCAGGCAAAACAGGCCAGGCCAGGCCAGGGCCAGGCCAGGCCAGGCCAGGCCAGGCCAGGCCAGGGCCAGGCCAGGCCAGGGCCAGGCCCAGGCCAGGCCAGGCCAACGGCCAGGCCAGGCCAGGCCAGGGCCAGGCCAGGCCCAGGCCAGGCCCAGGCCAGTAGGCCAGGGCCAGGCCAGGCCAGGGCCAGGCCAGGCCAGGGCCAGGCCAGCCAGGCCAGGCCGAAAAAGGCCAGGCCAGGCCAGGCCAGGCCAGGCCAAAACAGGCACAGGGCCAGGGCCAGGCCAGGCCAGGCCAGGCCAGGGCCAGGCCAGGCCAGGCCAGGGCCAGGGCCAGGCCAGGCCAGGGCCAGGCAGGGCCAGGCCAATAGGCCAGGCCAGGCCAGGGCCAGGCCAGGCCAGGCCAGGGCCAGGCCAGCCAGGCCAGGCCAGGCCAGGCCAGGCCAGGCCAGGGCCAGGCCAGGCGAAATAGGCCAGGGCCAGGCCAGGCCAGGCCAGGGCCAGGGCCAGGCCAGGCCAGGCCAGGCCAGGCCGAAATAGGCCAGGCCAGGCCCAGGCCAGGCCAGGGCCAGGCCAGGCCAGGCAGAATAGGCCAGAGGCCAGGGCCAGAATAGGCCAGGGCCAGGCCAAAAGGCCAGGCCCAGGCCAGGCCAGGGCCAAAAGGCCAGGCCAGGCCAGGCCAGGGCCAGGGCCAGGCCAGGCCGGGCCAGGCCAAAGGCCAGGCCAGGCCAGGCCACCAGCAGGCCAGGCCAGGGCCAGGCCAGGGCCAGGCCAGGCCAGGCCAGGGCCAGGGCCAGGCCAGGCCAGGCCAGGCCAGGCCAACAGGCCAGGCCAGGCCAGGCCAGGCCAGGCCAGGCCGAAAAGGCCAGGCCAGGGCCAGGCCAAAGGCCAGGGCCAGGCCAGGCCAGGCCAGAGGCCAGGGCCAGGCCAGGGCCAGGCCAGAAAGGCAGGCCAGGCCAGGGCCAGGCCAGGCCAGGGCCGTAGGCCAGGCCAGGGCCAGGCCAGAATGGCCAGGCCAGGCCAGGCCAGGCGCCAAGGCCAGGCCAGGGCCAGGCCAGGCCGATAGGCCAGGGCCAGGCCAGGCCAACGGCCAGGCCAGGGCCAGGGCCAGGCCAGGCTGAAATAGGCCAGGCCAGGGCCAGGCCAGGCCAGGGCCAGGCCAGGCCAGGCCCAGGCCAGGCCAGGCCAGGCCAGGCCAGTGGCCAGGCCAGGCCAGGCCAGGCCAGGCCAGGCCAGGGCCAGGCCAGAGGCCAGGCCAGGGCCAGGGCCCAGGCCAGGCCAGGCCAAGGCCAGGGCCAGGCCAGGCCAGGCCAGGGCCAGGCCAGGGCCAGGCCAGAACAGGCCAGGCCAGGCCAGGCCAGGCCAGGCCAGGCCAGGCCAGGCCAGGGCCAGGGCCAGGCCAGGCCAGGCCAGGGCCAGGCCAGGCCAGGGCCAGGCAACAGGCCAGGGCCAGGCCAGGCCAGGGCCAGGCCAGGCCAGGCCAGGCCAGGGCCAGGGCCAGGCCAGGGCCAGGCCAGCCAGAAATAGGCCAGGCCAGCCAGGGCCAGGGCCAGGGCCAGGCCAGGCCAGGGCCAGGCCAGGGCCAGGGCCGGCCAGGCCAGGGCCAGGCCAGGCCAGGCCAGGGCCAGCCAGGCCAGGCCAGGCCAGGGCCAGGGCCAGGCCAGGCCAGGGCCAGGCCAGGGCCAAGGCCAGGCCAGGCCAGGCCAGGGCTCAGGCCAGGCCAGGCCAGGCCAGGCCAGGCCAGGGCCAGGCCAGGGCCAGGGCCAGAAAACGGCCAACAGGCCAGGGCCAGGCCAGGCCAGGGCCAGGCCGAAAAAGGCCAGGGCCAGGGCCAGGCCAGGCCAGGCCAGGCCAGGGCCAGGCCAGGCCAGGCCAGGCTAGGCCAGGCCAGGCCAGGCCAGAACAGGCCAGGCCAGGCCAGGCCAGGGCCAGGCCAGGGCCAGGCCAGGGCCAGGCCAGGCCAATGGCCAGGCCAGGCCAGGCCGTAGGCCAGGCCAGGCCAGGCCAGGCCAGGCCAGGGCCAGGCCAGGCCGAATAGGCCAGGGCCAGGCCAGGCACAGGCCAGGCCAGGCCAGGCCAGGCCAGGCCAGGCCAGGCCAGGCCAGGCCAGGCCAGGCCAGAATGGCCAGGCCAGGGCCAGAAATAGGCCAGGCCAGAATAGGCCAGGCCATAGGCCAGGGCCAGGCCAGGCCAGGCCAGGCCAGGGCCAGGCTACAGGCCAGAACCAGGCCAGGCCAGGCCAGGCCAGGGCCAGGCCAGGCCAGGCCAAAAGGCCAGGCCAGGCCAGGGCCAGGCCAGGCCAGGCCAAAAAGGCCAGGCCAGGGCCAGGGCCAGGCCAGGGCCAGGCCAAAAGGCCAGGCCAGGCCAGGGCCAAAGGCCAGGCCAGGCCAGGCCAGGCCAAACAGGCCAGGCCAGGCCAGGCCAGGCCAGGCCAGGCCAGGGCCAGGCCAGAAAAAGGCCAGGGCCAGGCCAGGCCAGGCCCAGGCCAGGCCAGGCCAGGGCCAGGCCAGGGCCAGGCCAGGGCCAGGCCAGGCCAGGCCAGGCCAGGCCAAAAGGCCAGGCCAGGCCAGGCCAGGCCAGGCCAGCCAGGCCAGGGCCAGGCCAGGGCCAGGCCGAAATAGGCCAGGCCAGGCCAGGCCCAAAGGCCAGCCAGGCCAGGCCAGGCCAGGGCCAGGCCGAAGGCCGGGCCAGGCCAGGGCCAGGCCGAATAGGCTACAGGCCAGGGCCAGCCAGGCCAGGGCCAGGCCAGGCAACAGGCCAGGGCCAGGCAGGCCAGGCCAGGCCAATAGGCCAGGCCAGGGCCAGGCCAGGCCAGGCCAGGCCGAAATAGGCCAGGCCAGGCCAGGCCAGGGCCAGGCCAGGCCAGGCCAGGCCCAGGCCAGGCCAGGCCAGGGCCAGGCCAGGCCAGGCCAGGCCAGGGCCAGGCCAGGCCAGGCCAGGCCAGAAAATAGGCCATAGGCCAGGCCAGGGCCAGGCCAATAGGCCAGGCCAGGCCAAATAGGCCAGGCCAGCCAGGCCCAGGCCAGGCCAATAGCAACAGGCCAGGCCAGGGCCAGGCCAGGCCAGGCCAGGCCAGGCCAGGGCCAGGCCAGGGCCCAGGCCAAAATGGCCAGGGCCAGGCCAGGCCAGGCCAGGGCCAGGCCAGGCTAAATAACAGGCCAGGCCGCCGGCCAGGCCAGGCCAGGCCAGGCCAGGGCCAGGCCAGGCCAGGGCCAGGGCCAGGCCAGGCCAGGCCAGGCCAGGCCAGGCCAGGCCAGGCCAGAAATAGGCCAGGCCAGGCCCAGGCCAGGCCAGGCCAGGAAATAGGCCAGGCCAGGCCAGGCCAGGCCAGGCCAGGCCAGGCCAGGCCGAAAGGAACAGGCCAGGCCAGGCCAGGCCAGGCCAGAATGGCCAGGCCAGGCCAGGCCAGGGCCCAGGCCAGGCCAGGCCAGGCCAGGCCAGGCCAGGCCAGGGCCAGGCCAGGGCCAGGCCAAAGCAACAGGCCAGGGCCAGGCCAGGCCAGGCCAGGCCAGGCCAGGGCCAGGCCAGGCCAGGCCAGGGCCAGGCCAGGGCCAGGCCAGAAAATAGGCCAGGCCAGGCCAGGCCAGGGCCAGGCCAGGCCAGGCCAGGCCAGGCCAGGCCAGGCCAGGCCAGGGCCAGGCCAGGCCAGGCCAGGCAAAGGCCAGGGCCAGGGCCAGGGCCAGGCCAGGCCAGGCCAGGCCAAAGGCCAGGGCCAGGCCCAGGCCAGGCCAGGCCAGGCAAGGGCCAGGCCAGGCCAGGCCAGGGCCAGGCCGAAAATAGGCCAGGGCCAGGCCGAAAATAGCCAAAAAGGCCAGGGCCAGGCCAGAGGCCAGGCCGAAAAGGCCAGGCCAGGCCAGGCCAGGCCAGGCCGAAATAGGCCAGGCCAGGCCAGGCCAGGCCAGGCAGGCCAAATAGGCCAGGGCCAGGCCAAAGCCAGGCCAGAAACAGGCCAGAAATAGGCCAGGCCAGGCCAGGGCCAGGCCAGGCCAGGCCAGGCCAGGCCAGGCCAGGCCAGGCCAGGGCCAGGCCAGGCCAGGGCCAGGGCCAGGCCAGGGCCAGGCCAGGCCAGGCCCAGGCCAGGGCCAGGGCCAGGCCAGGCCAGGCCAGAAAATAGGCCAGGCCAGGCCAGGCCAGGCCAGGGCCAGGCCAGGGCCAGGCCAGGCCAGGCCAGGGCCAGGCCAGGGCCAGGCCAGGCCAGGGCCAGGCCAGGCCAGGCCAGGCCAGGGCCAGGCCAGGCCAGGCCAGGCCAGGCCAGGCCAGGGCCAGGCCAGGCCAGGCCAGGGCTGAACAGGCCAGGGCCAGGCCAGGCCAGGCCAGGGCCAGGCAAACAGGCCGAAATAGGCCAGGCCAGAAAAAGGCCAGGCTGATGCACAGGCCAGGGCCAGGCCAAAAGGCCAGGCCAGGCCAGGCCAGGGCCAGGCCAGGCCAGGCCGAAAGGCCAGGGCCAGGCCAGGGCCAGGCCAGGCCAGGCCAGAATGGCCAGGCCAGGGCCAGGCCAGGCCAGGGCCAGGCCAGGCCGAAAATAGGCCAGGCCAGGCCAGGCCAGGCCAGGGCCAGGCCAGGCCAGGCCAGGCCAGGCCAGGGCCAGAACCAGGCCAGGGCCAGGCCAGGCCCAGGGCCAGGCCAGGGCCAGGCCAGGCCAGGGCCAAAGGCCAGTAGGCCAGGGCCAGGCCAGGGCCAGACAGGCCAGGCCAGGCCAGGCCAGGCCCAGGCCAGGCCAGGCCAGGCAGGCCAGGGCCAGGCCAGGCCAGGCCAATGGCCAGGGCCAGGCCAGGGCCAGGCCAGGCCAGGCCAGGGCCAGGCCAAGGCCAGGCCGAAAATAGGCCAGCCAGGGCCAGGCCATAGGCCAGGGCCAGGCCAGGCCAGGCCAGAGGCCAGGCCAGGGCCAGGCCGAATAGGCCAGGCCAGGGCCAGGCCAGGCCAAAAAGGCCAAGGCCAGGCCAGGCCAGGCAGGCCAGGCCAGGGCCCAGAAACAGGCCAGGCCAGGCCAGGCCAGGGCCAGGCCAGGCCAAATGGCCAGGCCAGGCCAGGCCAGGCCAGGCCAGGCCAGGCTCAGGCCAGGCCAGGGCAAGGCCAGGCCAAACAGGCCAAAGGCCAGGCCAGAACGGCCAGAAGGCCAGGGCCAGGCAATAGGCCAGGCCAGGCCAGGCCAGGGCCAGGCCGAAAATAGGCCAGGCCAGGGCCAGGCCAGGGCCAGGCCAGGCCAGGCCAGGGCCAGGCCAGGCTCAGGCCAGGCCAGGCCAGGCCAGGGCCAGGCCAGGCCAGGCCAGAAAATAGGCCAGGGCCAGGGCCAGGCCAGGCCAGGCAGGCAGGCCAGGGCCAGGCCAGGCCAAAAGGCCAGGCCAGGCCAGGCCAGGCCAGGCCAGAAAATAGGCCAGGCCAGGGCCAGGCCAGGCCAGAAATAGGCCAGGGCCAGGCCAGGGCCAGGCCAAAACCAGGCCAGGCCAGGGCCCGGCCAGAAAGGCCAGGCCAGGCCAGGGCCAGGCCAGGCCAGGCCAAAGGCCAGGGCCAAAAAGGCCAGGCAAAACAGGCCAGGGCCAGGCCAGGCCAGGCCAGGCCAGGCCAGGGCCAGGCCAGATAGGCCAGGCCAGGCCAGGCCAGGCCAGGCCAGGCCAGGGCCAGGCCAAACAGGCCAGGCCCAGGCCAGGCCAGGCCAGGCCCAGGCCAGGGCCAGGGCCAGGCCAGGCCACCAGGCCAGGCCTAGGCCAGGCCGAAAAGGACAGGCCAGGGCCAGAAAACAGGCCAGGGCCAGGCCAGGGCCAGGCCAGGCCAGGCCAAAATAGGCCAGGCCAGGCCAGGCCAGGGCCCAGGCCAGGCCAGGCCATGGCCAAGGCCAGGCCCAGGCCAGGCCAGGCCAGGCCAGGGCCAGGCTGAAAATAGGCCAGGCCCAGGCCAGGCCAGGCCCAGGCCAGGGCCAGGCCAGGCCAAAATAGGCCAGGCCAGGGCCAGGCCCAGGCCAGGCCAGGCCAGGGCCAGGCCAGGCCAGGCCAGGCCAGGGCCAGGCCAGGCCCAGGCCAGGCCAGGCCAGGCCGAAATAGGCCAGGGGCCAGGCCAGGCCAGGCCAGGCCAGAAACGGCCAGGCCAGGCCAGGCCAGGCCAGGCCAGGCCAGGCCAGGAACAGGCCAGGGCCAGGCCAGGGCCAGGGCCATGGGCCAGGCCAGGGCCAGGCCAGGCCAGGCCAGGCCAGGCCAAAACTAGGCCAGGGCCAGGCCAGGCCAGGCCAGGCCAGGCCAGGCCAGGCCAGGCCAGGGCCAGGCCAGGGCCAGGCCAGGCCAAAAAGGCCAGGCCAGGCCAGGGCCAGGCTGAAAATAGGCCAGAAGGCCAGGCCAGGGCCAGGCCAATAGGCCAGGCCAGGGCCAGGCCAGGCCAGGGCCAGGCCGAGGCCGGCAAATAGGCCAGGCCAGGCCAGGGCCAGGCCAGGCCAGGCCAGGCCAGGCCAGGCCAGGCCAGGGCATAGGCCAGGCCAGGCCAGGCCAGGCCAGGCCGAAATAGGCCAGGGCCAGGCCAGGCCCAGGCCAAAATAGGCCAGGCGCAGGCCAAAGAAGGCCAGGGCCAGGCCAGGGCCAGGCCAAAAGGCCAGGCCAGGCCAGCCAGGGCCAGGGCCAGGGCCAGGCCAGGCTTAGGCCAGGCCAGGCCAAACAGGCCAGGCCAGGCCAGGCCAGGCCAGGGCCAGGCCAAATAGGCCAGGGCCAGGCCAGGCCAGGCCAGGCCAGGGCCAGGCCAAAGGCCAGGCCAGGCCAGGGCCAGGCCAGGCCAGGGCCAGGCCAGGCCAGGCCAAAAAGGCCAGGCCAGGCCAGGGCCAGGCCAGGCCAGGCCAGGCCAGGCCAGGCCAGGCCAGGGCCAGGCCAGGGCCAGGCCAGGCCAGGCCAGGCCAGGCCAAGGCCAGGCCAGGCCCAGGCCAGGCCAGGCCAGGCCAGGCCAGGCCAGGGCCAGGCCAGGGCCAGGCCAGGCCAGGCCAGGCCAGGCCAGGGCCAGGCCAGGAAATAGGCCAGCCAGGCCAGGCCAGGCCAGGCCAGGGCCAGGCCAGGCCAACAGGCCAGGGCCAGGCCAGGCCAGGGCCAGGCCAGAATAGGCCGGGCCAGGCCAGGCCAGGCCAGGCCAGGCCAGGCCAGGCCGAAAGGCCAGGCCAATAGGCCAGGCCAGGCCAGGCCAGGCCAATAGGCCAGGCCAGGCCAGGGCCAGGCCAGGCCAGGCCAGGCCAGGGCCAGGCCAGGCCAGGGCCAGGCCAGGCCCAGGCCAGGCCAGGCCAGGGCCAGGCCAGGCCAGGCCAGGCCAGGCCGAAAATAGGCCAGGCCAGGGCCACCAGGCCAGGCCAGGCCAGGCCAGGGCCAGGCCAAGGCCAGGCCAGGCCAGGCCAGGCCAGGCCAGACGGCCAGGCCAAATAGGCCAGGGCCAGGCCAGGCCAGGCCAGATAGGCCAGGCCAGGGCCAGGCCAGGCCAGGCCAGGGCCAGGCCAGGCCAGGGCCAGGCCAGGCCAGGCCAGGCCAGGCCAGGCCAGGGCCAGGCCAGGCCAGGCCAGGCCCAGGCCGAAATAGGCCCAGGCCAGGCCAATAGGCCAGGCCAGGGCCAGGCCAGGCAGGCCAGGCCAGGCAACAGGCCAGGCCAGGCCAGGCCAGGCCAGGCCAGGCCAGGCCAGGGCCAGGCCAGGCCAGGCCAGGCCAGGCCAGGCCAGGGCCAGGGCCAGGCCAGGGCCAGGCCAGGGCCAGGGCCAGGCCAGGCCAAAATAGGCCAGGCCAGGCCAGGCCAGGCAGGCCAGGCCAGGGCCAGGCCAGGGCCAGGGCCAGGCCAGGGCCAGGCCAGGCCAGGCCAAAATAGGCCAGGCCAGGCCAGGCCAGGCCAGGGCCAGGCCAGGCCAGGCCAGGGCCCAGGCCAGGCCAGGGCCAGGCCAGGCCAGGCCAGGGCCAGGCCAGCAGGCCAGGCCAGGCCAGGCCAGGCCAGGCCGAAAAAGGCCAAAAAGGCCAGGCCGGAAAATAGGCCAGGCCAGGCCGAAAACAGGCCAGGCCAGGGCCAGGCCAGGCCAGGCCAGGGCCAGGCCAGGCCAGGGCCAGGCCAGGCCAGGCGAAAATAGGCCAGGCCAGGCCAGGCCAGGGCCAGGCCAGGGCCAGGCCAGGCCAGGCTGAAATAGGCCAGGCCAGGCCAGGCCAGGCCAGGGCCAGGGCCAGGCCAGGCCAGGCCAGGGCCAGGCCAGGCCAGGCCAGGCCAGGGCCAGGCCAGGCCAGGCCAGGGCCAGGCCAGGCCAGGGCCAGGCCAGGCCAGGCCAGAAATAGGCCAGGGCCAGGGCCAGGCCAGGCCAGGGCCAGGCCAGGCCAGGGCCAGGCGAACAGGCCAGGCCAGGCCAGGCCAGGCCAGGGCCAGGGCCAGGCCAGGCCGAAAATAGGCCAGGGCCAGGCCAGGCCAGGCCAGGCCAGGCCAGGCCAGAATAGGCCAGGCAGGCCAGGCCAGGCCAGGCCAGGGCCAATGCCAGGGCCAGGCCAGGCCAGGCCAGGCCAGGCCGAGGCCAAGGCCAGGCCAAAAGGCCAGGCCAGGCCAGGCCAGGCCAATAGGCCAGGGCCAGGCCAAATAGGCCAGGCCAGGGCCAGGCCAGGAACAGGCCAGGCCAGGCCAGGGCCAGGCCAGGCCAGGCCAGGCCAGGGCCAGGCCAGGCCAGGCCGAAAATAGGCCAGGCCAGGCCAGGCCAGGCCAGGCCAGGGCCAGGCCAATAGGCCAGGGCCAGGCAATAGGCCAGGCCAGGCCAGGCCAAACAGGCCAGGGCCAGGCCAGGGCCAGGCCAGGCCAGGCCAGGCCAGGCCAGGCCGAAAATAGGCCAGGCCAGGGCCAGGCCAGGCCAGGCCAGCCACGTAGGCCAGGCCAGGGCCAGGCCAGGCCGAATAGGCCAGGGCCAGGGCCAGGCCAGGCCAGGGCCAGGCCAGGCCAGGCCAGGCCAGGCCAGGGCCAGGCCAGGGCCAGGCCGATAGGCCAGGGCCAGGCGAAAATAGGCCAGGGCCAGGGCCAGGCCAGGCCAGGCCGAAAATAGGCCAGGCCAGGGCCAGGCCAGGCCAGGCCAGGCCAGGCCAGGCCAGGGCCAGGCCAGGGCCAGGCCAGGGCCAGGCCAGGCCAGGCCAGGGCCAGGCCAGGCCAGGCCAGGGCCAGGCCAGGCCAGGGCCAGGCCAGGCCAGGCCAGGGCCAGGCCAGGCCAGGCCAGGCCAGGGCCAGGCCAGAGGCCAGGCCAGGCCAGGCCAGGCCCAGGCCAGGCCAGGCCGAGGCCAGGCCAGGCCAGGGCCAGGCCAGGCCAGGGCCAGGCCCAGGCCAGGCCGAAAAAGGCCAGGCCAGGGCCAGGCCAGGCCAGGGCCAGGCCAGGCCAGGCCAGGCCAGGCCAGGGCCAGGCCAGGGCCAGGCCAGGCCAGGGCCAGGCCAGCCCAGGCGAAAAAGGCCAGGGCCAGGCCAGGCCAGGGCCAGGCCAGGCCAGGCCAGGGCCAGGCCAGGCCAGGCCAGGCCAGGGCCAGGCCAGGGCCAGGCCAGGCCAGGCCAGGGCCAGGCCAGGCCAGGCCAGGCCAGGCCAGGCCAGGGCCAGGCCGAAAAAGGGCCAGGCCAGGCCAGGCCAGGCAGAAAATAGGCCAGGCCAGGCCAGGCCAGGCCAGGGCCAGGCCAGGCCAGGAATCAGGCCAGGCCAGGCCGAAGGCAGGCCAGGCAAAAAGGCCAGGCCAGGCCAGGCCAGGCCAGGCCAGGCCAGAAAGGCCAGGCCAGGCCAGGCCAGGCCGAAAAGGCCAGGCCGAAAATAGGCCAGGGCCAGGCCAGACCAAAAGGGCCAGGCCAGGCCAGGCCAGGCCAGAAAGGCCAGGCCAGGCCGAAAATAGGCCAGGGCCAGGCCATAGGCCAGGCGAAACAGGGCCAGGCCAAATAGGCCAGGCCAGGGCCAGGGCCAGGCCAGGCCAGGCCAGGGCCAAGGCCAGGCCAGGCCAGGCCAGGCCAGGGCCAGGCCAGGCCAGGCCAGGGCCAGGCCAAACAGGCCAGGCCAGGCCAGGCCAGGCCAGGCCCAAAGGCCAGGCCAGGCCAGGCCAGGCCAGGGCCAGGGCCAGGCCAGGCCAGGCCAGGCCAGGGCCAGGCCGAAAAGGCCAGGGCCAGGGCCAGGCCAGGCCAGGCCAGGCCAGGGCCAGGCCAGCCAGGCCAGGCCAGGCCAGGCCAGGGCCAGGCCAAAATGGCCAGGCCAGGCCAGGGCCAGCCAGGCCAGGGCCAGGCCAGGCCAGGCCAGGGCCAGGGCCAGGCCAGGCCAGGCCAGGCCCAGGCCAGGCCAGGCCAGGGCCAGGCCAGGGCCAGGCCAGGCCAGGGCCAGGGCCCAGGCCAGGCTGAAAAAGGCCAGGCCAGGCCAGGCCAGGCCAAAAAGGCCAGGGCCAGGCCAGGCCAGGCCAGGCCAGGCCAGGCCAGGCCAGGGCCAGGCCAGGCCAGGCCAGGCCAATGGCCAGGGCCAGGCCAGGGCCAGGCCAGGCCAGGCCAGGCCAGGCCAAGGCCAGGGCCAGGCCAGGGCCAGGCCAGGCCAGGCCAGGCCAGAAAAGGCCAGGCCCAGGCCAGGGCCAGGCCAATGGCCAGGCCAGGGCCAGGCCAGGCCAGGGCCAGGCCAGGCCAGGCCCAGGCCAGGCCAGGCCAGGCCAGGGCCAGGCCAGGGCCAGGCCAGGCCAGGCCAGGCCAGAAAATAGGCCAGGCCAGGGCCAGGCCAGGCCAGGGCCAGGCCGCCAGGGCCAGGGCCAGGCCAGGCCAGGCCAGGGCCAGGCCAGGCCAGGCCAGGCCAGGGCCAGGCCAGGCCGAAAATAGGCCAGGGCCAGGCCAGGCCAGGCAGGCCAGGGCCAGGCCAGGCCAGGCCCAGGCCAGGCCAGGCCAGGCCAGGCCGAGGCCAGGGCCAGGCCAGGCCAGGCCAGGCCAGGCTAAAGGCCAGGCCAGGCCAGGGCCAGGCCGAAAAAGGCCGGCCCAGGCCAGATAGGCCAGGCCAGGCCAGGCCAGGCCAGGGCCAGGCCAGGCCAGGCCAGGCCAGGGCCAGGCCCAGGCCAGGCGAAACAGGCCAGGCCAGGCCAGGCCGAGGCCAGGCCAGGCAAATAGGCCAGGGCCAGGCGAAAAAGGCCAGGGCCAGGGCCAGGCCAGGCCAGGCCAGGCCAGGCCAGGCCAGGGCCAGGCCAGGCCGAAAAGGCCAGGCCAAAGAGGCCAGGCCAGGCCATAGGCCAGGGCCAGGCCAGGCCAGAATAGGCCAGGGCCAAAAGGCCAGGCCAGGGCCAGGCCAGGCCAGGGCCAGGCCAGGGCCAGGCCAGGCCAGGCCAGGGCCAGGCCAGCCAGGCCAGGGCCAGGCAGGCCAGGCCAGGCCAGGCCAGGCCAGGCCAGGCCAGGCCAGGCCTAGGCCAGGCCAGGGCCAGGCCAGGGCCAGGGCCAGGCCAGGCCAGGCCAGGCCAGGCCAGGCCAGGCCAGGCCAGGCCAGGCCAGGGCCAGGCCAGGGCCAGGCCAGGCCAGGGCCAGGCCAGGCCAGGCCAGGGCCAGGCCGAAAAAGGCCAGCCAGGGCCAGGCCAGAAAAATAGGCCAGGCCAACAGGCCAGGGCCAGGCCAGGCCAGGCCAGGGCCAGGGCCAGGCCAGGCCGAAAATAGGCCAGGCCAGGCCAGGCCAGGCCAGGCCAGGGCCAGCCAGGCCAGAAAGCCAGGCCAAGGCCAGGGCCAGGCCAGGCCAGGCCCAATAGGCCAGGCCAGGGCCAGGCCAGGCCAGACGCCAGGGCCAGGCCAGGGCCAGGCCAGGCCCAGGCCAGGCCAGGCCAGGCCAGGCCAGGGCCAGGCCAGGGCCAGGCCAGGCCAGGGCCAGGGCCAGGCCAGGCCAGGCCAGGCCAGGCCAGGCCAGGCCAGGGCCAAAGGCCAGGGCCAGGCCAGGCCAGGCCAGGCCAGGCCAGGCCAGGGCCAGGGCCAGGCCAGGCCAAAAGGCCAGGGCCAGGCCAGGCCAGACAATAGGCCAGGCCAGGCCAGGCCAGGCCAGGCCAGGCCAGGCCAGGCCAGGCCAGGCCAAATAGGCCAGGCCAGGCCAGGCCAGGCCAGGCCAGGCCAGGCCAGGCCAGGCACTAGGCCAGGCCAGGGCCAGGCCAGGCCAGGCCAGCCAGGCCAGGCCAGGCCAGGCCAGGCCAGGGCCAGGCCAGGCCAGCCAGGCTGACAGGCCAGGCCAGGGCCAGGCCAGGGCCAGGCCCAGGCCAGGGCCAGGCCAGGCCAACGGCCAGGCCAGGCCCCAGGCCTAGGCCAGGCCAGGCCAGGCCAGGCCCAGGCCAGGCCAGGCCAGGCCAGGGCCAGGGCCAGGGCCAGGCCAGGCAGGCCAGGCCAGGCCAGGCCAGGGCCAGGCCAAGGGCCAGGCCAGGCCAGGAAGGCCAGGGCCAGGCCAGGCCAGGGCCAGAAAGGCCAGGGCCAGGGCCAGGCCCAGGCCAGGGCCAGGCCAGGCCAGGCCAAAAGGCCAGGCCAGGGCCAGGCCAGGCCAGGCCAGGGCCAGGCCAGGGCCAGGCCAGGGCCAGGGCCAGGCCAGCCAGAAAAGGCCAGGGCCAGGGCCAGGCCAGGCCAGGCCAGGCCAGGCCAGGCCAGGCAGGCCAGGCCAGGCCAGGCCAGGGCCAGGCCAGGGCCAGGCCAGGCCAGATAGGCCAGGGCCAGGCCAGCCAGGCCATAGGCCAGGCCACAGGCCAGGGCCAGGCCAGGCCAGGGCCAGGCCAAATAGGCCAGGCCAGGCCAGGCCAGGCCAGGGCCAGGCCAGCACGGCCAGGCCAGGCCAGGGCCAGGCCAGGGCCAGGCCAGGCCAGGCCGAAAATAGGCCAGGCCAGGCCCAGGCCAGGGCCAGGCCAGGCCAGGCCAGGCCAGGAGCCAGGCCAGGCCAGGCCAGGCCGAAAGGCCAGGGGCCAGGGCCAGGCCAGCCAAAGGCCAGGCCAGGCCAGGCCAGGGCCAGGCCAGCCAGGGCCAGGCCAGGGCCAGGGCCAGGCCAGGCCAGGCCAGGGCCAGGCCAGGGCCAGGCCAGGGCCAGGCCAGGCCAGGCCAGGCCAGGCCAGGGCCCAGGCCAGGGCCAGGCCAGGCCAGGCCAGGCCAGGCCAGGCCAGGGCTCAGGCCAGAACACGGCCAGGCCAGGCCAGGCCAGGCCAAAAGGCCAGGCCAGGCCAGGGCCAGGCCAGGCCAGGCCAGGGCCAGGCCAGCCAGGCCAGGGCCAGGCCAGGGCCAGGCCAGGCCAGGCCAGGCCAGGCCAGGGCCAGGCCAGGCCAGGCCAGGCCAGGCCAGGCCAGGCCAGGCCAGGCCAGGGCCAGGCCAGGCCAGGCCAGGCCAGGCTAAAAAACAGGCCAGGGCCAGGCCCAGGCCAGGCCAGGCCCAGGCCAGGGCCAGGCCAGCCAGGCCCAGGGCCAGGCCGAAAAAGGCCAGGCCAGGCCAGGCGGCCAGGCCAGGCCAGGCCA
The DNA here is from genome assembly GCF_020615455.1 of Coregonus clupeaformis. NCBI lineage: Eukaryota > Metazoa > Chordata > Actinopteri > Salmoniformes > Salmonidae > Coregonus > Coregonus clupeaformis. Next base: position 5,131 of record NW_025534506.1, on the reverse strand, counting down.
GGGCCAGGCCAGGCCAGGCCAGGGCCAGGCCAGGCCAGGCCAGGCCAGGCCAGGCCAGGCCAGGCCAGGCCGAAAAAGGCCAGGCAGGCCAGGGCCAGGCCAGGCCAGGCAGGCCAGGCCAAAAGGCCAGGCCCAGGCCAGAGCCAGAAACAGCCAGGCCAGGCCAGAAACGGCCAGGGCCAGGCCAGGCCAGGCCAGGGCCAGGCCAGGCCAGGGCCAGGGCCAGGCCAGGCCAGGGCCAGGCCACAAACAGGCCAGGCCAGGCCAGGGCCAGGCCAAGGCCAGCCAGGCCAGGCCAGGCCAGGCCAAAAACAGGCCAGGCCAGGGCCAGGCCAGGGCCAGGCCAGGCCAGGCCAGGCCAGGCCAGGGCCAGGCCAGGCCAGGCCAGGGCCAGGCCAGGCACAGGCCAGGCCAGGCCAGGCCAGGCCAGGCAGGGCCGCCAGGCAGGCCAGGGCCAGGCCAGGGCCAGGCCAGGGCCAGGGCCAGGCCAGGCCAGAGAGCCAGGGCCAGGGCCAGGCCAGGCCAGGGCCAGGCCAGGCCAGACCCAGGCCAGGCCAGGCCAGGCCAGGCCAGCCAGGCCAGGCCCAGGCCAGGCCAGGCCAGGGCCAGGCCAGGCCAGAAAGGCCAGGCCAGGGCCAGGCCAGGCCAGGCCAGGCCAGGGCCAGGCCAGGCCAGGCCAGGGCCAGGCCAGGCCAGGGCCAGGCCAGGCCAGGCCCAGGCCAGGCCAGGGCCAGGCCAGGGCCAGGCCAGGCCAGGCCAGGGCCAGGCCAGGCCAGGCCAGGCCAGGCCGGCCAGGCCAGGGCCAGGCCAGGGCCAGGCCAGGCAGGCCAGGCCAGAATAGGCCAGGCCAGGCCAGGCCGGGCCAGGCCAGGCCAGGCCAGGGCCAGGCCAGGCCCAGGGCCAGGCCAGGCCAGGCCAGGGCCAGGCCAGCCAGAATGGCCAGGCCAGGGCCAGGGCCAGGCCAGGCCAGGCCAGGCCAGGCCAGGCCAGGGCCAGGGCCAGGCCAGGCCAGGCCAGCCAGGGCCAGGCCAGGGCCAGGGCCCACAGGCCAGCCAGGCCAAAGGCCAGGCCAGGCCAGGGCCAGGGCCAGGCCAGGGCCAGGCCGAAAAGGCCAGGGCCAGGCCAGGGCCAGGCCAGGGCCAGGCCAGCCAGGGCCCAGGCCAGGCCAGGCCAGGCCAGAGCCAGGCCAGGCCAGGCCACACAGGCCAGGCCAGGCCAGGCCAGGCCAGGGCCAGGCCAGGCCAGGCCAGGCCAGGCCAGGGCCAGGCCAGGCCATAGGCCAGGCCAAAGGCCAGGCCAGGCCAGGCCCAGAAAGGCCAGGCCAGGCCAGGGCCAGGGCCAGGGGCCAGGCCAGGCCAGGGCCAGGCCAGGCCAGGCCAGGCCAGGCCAGGCCGAAAAGAGGCCAGGCAGGCTGACAGGCCAGGCCCAAGAATAGGCCAGGCCAGGGCCAGGCAAAAGGGCCAGGCCAGGAAGAAAGGCCAGGCCAGGCCAGGCCAGGGCCAGGGCCAGCCAGGCCAGGCCAGGGCCAGGCCAACAGCCAGCCCAGGCCAGGAGGCCAGGCCAGGGCCAGGGCCAGGCCAAAGGCCAGGCCAGGCCGGCCAGGCCGAGAGGCCAGCCAGGCCAGCCAGGCCAGGCCCAAAAGGCCAGGCCAGGGCCAGGCCAGGCCAGGCCAGGGCCAGGCCAGGGCCAGGGCTCAGGCCAGGCCAGGCCAGGGCCAGGCCAGGCCAGGCCAGGCCAGGGCCAGGCCAGGCCAGGGCCAGGGCCAGCCAGGCCAGGCCAGGCCGAAAAGGCCAGGCCAGGGCCAGGCCGGTGGCCAGGCCAGGCCAGGCCAGGCCAGGGCCAGGCCAGGCCAGGCCAGGCCAGGCCCAGGCCAGGCCAGGCCAGGCCAGGCCAGGCCAGGGCCAGGCCAGGCTCAGGCCAGGGCCAGGCCCGGCCAGGGCCAGGCCAGGCCAGGCCAGGCCAGGCCAGGGCCAGGCCAGGCCAGGCCAGGCCAGGGCCAGGCCAGGCCAGGGCCAGGGCCAGGCCAGGCCAGGCCAGGCCAGGCCAGGGCCAGGCCAGGGCCAGGCCAGGCCAGGCCAAACAGGCCAGGCCAAGGCCAGGCTAAAACAGGCCAGGCCAGGGCCAGGCCAGGCCAGGCCAGCCAGGCCAGGGCCAGGCCCAGGCCAGGCCAGCCAGGCCAGGCCAGGCCAGCCAGGGCCAAACGGCCAGGCCAGGCCAGGGCCAGGCCAGGCCGAAAAAGGCCAGGGCCAGGCCAGGCCAGGCCAGGCCAAAGAGCCAGGGCCAAAAGGCCAGGCCAGGCCACGGCCAGGCCGAAAAGGCCAGGCCAGGCAGGCAGGCCCACCAGGCCAGGCCAGGCCAGGCCAGGCCAGGCCAGGGCCAGGGCCAGGCCAGGCCAGGCCAGGGCCAGGCCAGGCCAGGCCAGGCCAGCCAGGGCCAGGCCAAAGGCCAGGGCCAGGCCAGGCCAGGGCCAGGCCAGGCCAGCCAGGCCAGGCCAGGCCCAAAGGCCAGGCCGGGCCAGGCCATAGGCCAGGCAGGCCAGCCAGCCAGGCCAGGCCAGGCCAGGCCCGGCCCGGGCCAGGCCAGCCAGGCCAGCCGGCCAGGCCAGGCCAGGCCAGGGCCAGGCCAGGCCAGGGCCAGGCCAGAGGCCAGGGCCAAACGGCCAGGCCAAAGGCCGGCCACCAGGCCAGGGCCAGGGCCAGGCCGAACGGCCAGGCCCAGGCCAGGCCAGGGCCAGGCCAAAAAAAGGCCAGGCCAGGCCAGGCCAGGGCCAGGCCAGGCCAGGCCAGGGCCAGGCCAGGCCAGGCCAGGGCAAACGCCAGGCCAGGCCAGGCCGGCCAGGGCAAAAGGCCAGGCCAGGCCAGGCCAGAAATAGGCCAGGCCAGGCCAGGCCAGGCCAGGGCCAGGCCAGGCCAGGCCGCCAGGCAGGCCAGGCCAGGCCAGGCCAGCCAGGGCCAGGCCAGGGCCAGGCCAGGCCGAAGAGGCCAGGCCAGGCCAGGCCAGGCCAGGGCCAGGCCAGGCCAGGGCCAGGGCCAGGCCAGGCCAGGCCAGGCCGAAAGAGCCAGGCCAGGCCAGGGCCAGGCCAGGGCCAGGCCAGGCCAGGCCAGGCCAGGCCGAAAGAGGCCAGGCCAGGCCAGGCCAGGCCAGGCCAGGCCAGGGCCAGGCCAAAGGCCAGGCCAGCCAGGGCCAGGCCAGGGCCAGGCCAGGCCAGGCCAGGCCAGGCCAGGCCAGGCCAAAGGCCAGGCCAGGCCAGGGCCAGGCCAGGCCGCCAGGGCCAGGGCCAGGCCAGCCAGGCCAGGGCCAGGCCAGGCCAAAGGCCAGCCAGGGCCCAGGGCCAGGCCCAGGCCAGAAAAGGCCAGGCCAGGCCAGGGCCAGGCCAGGCCAGGCCAGGGCCAGGCCAGGCCAGGCCAGGCCCAGGCCAGAAGGCCAGAAAGGCCAGGCCAAGCAGGCCAGGCAAACAGGGCCAGGCCAGGCACAGGCCAGGCCAGGCCAGGCCGAGGCCAGGCCAGGCCAGGCCAGGCCAGGCCAGGCCAGGCCAGGCCAGGCCCAGGCCAGGCCTAAACGAAGGCCGGCCAGGCCCACAGGCCAGGCCAGGCCAGGGGGCCAGGCAAACAGGCCAGGGCCAGGCCCAGGCCAGGGCCAGGCCAGGCCCAGGCCAGGCCAGGGCCAGGGCCAGGCCAGGCCAGGCCAGGCCAGGCCAGGCCAGGCCAGGCCAGCCAATGGCCAGGCCAGGGCCAGGCCAGGCCAGGCCAGGCCAGCCCAGGCCAGGCCAGGCGAAACAGGCACAGGCCAGGGCCCAGGGCCAGGCCAGGCCAAAGGCCAGGCCAGGCCAGGCCAGGGCCAGGCCAGCCAGGGCCAGGCCAGGCCCAAAAGGCCAGGCCAGGCCAGCCAGGCCAGGGCCAGGCCAGGCCAGGGCCCAGCCAGGCCAGCCAGGCCAAGGCCAGGCCAGGGCCAGGCCAGGCCAGGCCAGGGCCAGGCCAGGCCAGAAGGCCAGGCCAGGCCAGGCCAGGCCAGGGCCAGGCCAGGCCAGGGCCAGGGCCAGGCCAGGCCAGGCTCAGGCCAGGCCAGGCCAGGCCAGGCCAGGGCCAGGCCAGGCCAGGGCCAGGCCAGGCCAGGGCTCACCAGGCCGGCCAGGCCAGGCCAGGCCAGGCCAAGCAGGGCCGCGGCCAGGCTCAGGCCAGGCCGGCCAGGCCACAGGCCAGGGCCAGGGCCAGGGCCAGGCCCAGGCCACAGGCCAGCCCAGGCCAGGCCAGGCCAGGAGCCAGGCCAGGCCACCAGGCCGAAAAAAGGCCAGGCCAGGCAGGCCAGGCCAGGCCAGGCCAGACCAGGGCCAGGCCAGGCCAGGGCCAGGCCAGGCCGGCCAGGCCAGGCCAGGGCAGAACAGGGCCAGCAGGCCGAAGGCCGGCCAGGCCAGGCCAGGGCCAGGGCCAGGGCCAGGCCCAGGCCCCAGGCCAGGCCAAGCGCCAGGCCAGGGCCAGGCCAGGCCAGGCCAGGCCAGGCCAGGCCGAAGGCCAGGCCAGGGCAGGCCAGGGCCAGGCCCAGGCCAGGGCCAGGCCAGGCCAGGCCAGGCCCAGGCGGGCCAGGCCAGGCCAGGCCAGGCCAGGAGGGGCCAGGCCAGGCCAGGCCAGCCAGGACCAGGCCGGCCAGGGCGGCCGCGGCCAGGCCCAGGCCAGGGCCAGGGCCAGGCCAGGCCGGCACAGGCCCAGGCCAGGCCCAGGCAGGCCAGGGCCAGGCCAGGCCCGGCCAGGCCCAGGCCAGGCCAGGCCAGGCCAGGCCAAACAGCCGGCGGCCAGGCCCAGGCCAGGCCAGGCCAGGGCCAGGCCAGAAATAGGCCAGGGCCAGGCCAGGCCAGGGCCAGGGCCAGGCCAGCCAGGGGAAAGCCAGGCCAGGCCAGGCCAGGGCCAGCCAGGCCAGGCCGAGGCCAGCCAGGCAGGCCAGCCAGGCCAGGCCAGGCCAGGCCACCAGGCCAGCCAGCCAGGCCGGAAAAGGCCAAGGCCAGGCCAGGCCAGGCCCAGGCCACCAGGCCAGGCCCCGGCCAGGGCCAGGGCCAGGCCAGGCCAGGCCAGGCAGTGGCCAGGCCAGGCCGCCAACGCAGGCCAGGAGGCCAGCCCCAGGCCAGGGCCAGGGCCAGGCC